>NC_082390.1:3620344-3682844 GCF_031168955.1 Gadus macrocephalus | reverse complement strand
TTCCAGAAACAAACTCGTGATGTTTGGATGACTTACAACAGCAGGAAGTGTGTGTCTGTCTGTCTCTGTGTGTGTGGGTGTGGGTGTGGGTGTGGGTGTGTGTGTGGGTGTGGGTGCTTGTCTGTCTGTCTGTCTGTCTGTCTGTCTGTCTGTCCGTCTGTCTGTCTGTCTGTCTGCATGTCTCGGTGTGTGTGTGTGCGTGTGTGTGTATCCCTGCTTGTGTGTGTGGGCGTGCGTGCTTATCTTTGTGTGTGCGTGCTTGTGTGTGGGGGTGTGTGTGTGTGTGTGTGTGTGTGTGTGTGTGTGTGTGTGTGTGTATGTGTGTGTGCAAGCGCATGTGGATGTGTCTGTCTGTGTGTGTGTGCGGGTGTGTGTCTGTCTGTGTGTGTGCGTGTGTGTGTGCGCGTGGTGCTTGTGTGCAGACTATCGGACATGAGGACTAACAAAGGCCATGTTCGGCCTCAGCTCCGGCTCTCCGCGGAGGCCCTTGATTGACACCAAGTCACGCCCGGAGCCTTCCCTGCTAGTCCTCCCTGCTCTGAATCTGTCGGTCTGCCCATCTTACCTATTTATCCATCTATCTGTATGTCCTGACCTATATCCATCGGTCCGTCTGTCTGTCTGTCTGTCTGTCTGTCTGTCTGTCTGTCTGTCTGTCTGTCTGTCTGTCTGTCTGTCTGTCTGTCAGCTGTATGTCCATCTATCTGTATATCCGATACATATATATGTCCGTCTGTCTGTCTGCCCATCTTATCTGTTTATCCATTTATCTGTATGCATATGTCTGTCTGTCTGTCTGTCTGTCCATAATTTCTGTTTACCCATCTATCTGTAGATCCTATCTCGCTGTCTGTTTTTCAGTCTTGCCTGTATATCCATCTGTCTGTTTGTCTCTGTATATCCGTCCCTCTGTCTGTCTGTCTGTCTGTCTGTCTGTCTGTCTGTCTGTCTGTCTGTCTGTCTGCCTGCCTGTCTGTCTGTCTGTCTGTCTGTCTGTCTGTCTGCCTGTCTGTCCGTCTATCTCTCTGTCTGCGCATCAATTTGAATATCCTATCCATCTGTTTGTCTATATCCACCTGTCTGTCTATCGACCAGCCCTCTTTCTCGCCAGCCGCTCTGTGTAGCCGTCCACCCATCCCTCCATCCTACTGTGTGTGTGTGTGGGTGCTCGCCACATGCCTGTGGGCTGCTTGCAGGCTGGCTGGGATCACATGTCCCGATACCTCTGATTAGAGCGCCTCTTCTAATCCCCTGCTGCTCGCCGCGCTGCGTGGTGTGCATGACAAGCCGGTGGTGGATACTGAAAAAAACAAGACACCTTCCGCCCAAACACCAACAGCACACTGGGCTTCTGGGTCGGGAAACACAAGGCTGATGTAAGCCGAAGACTCACGGGAGAAAGTCCCGCGCCCCCGTTGCCGAGTGGGATAGTTGACATTTATTTAGTTAAGAAGTCATTTTGGCCTGACAAAAAAAAAGAACATTAAAGGTGACATGTTATACCAACAGATGTGTGTGATTAGCCGTTACAAGCTGCTTTTTAAATCTGCCTCTTCTGACATTAAAAGTGCGCGTGTCCCACCAGATGTGTGACGGATAGATGAGCAACGTTTGCTACAGTCCACTGGGTAGGCTGGTAGACTGATCTATCCAGCACATCTAGGTGGGCACGCCCAGAGGCCGACTTTCAAAACGGCTTGTAACGGCTAATCACACTCACACCTGGTGGTATAACATGTCACCTGTGGAAAAATTGTTAGCTAATCATCAGTGACATTGTAGGCAGTTCACTGAGTGCAGAGTTTAAGGAGGCTCAGCTCAAAGCGTTGCCATGTTCTGAGCATCTCTGGCATTCAAGATGTTTGGGGACCCCTGCTTGTAGCAGCCTATACTGCCCACAAGAGCTAAACTCGAGGCAGGGCAAGGGCCGGTGGTGGTGGTGGTGGTGGTGGTGGTGGCACTGGCACAAACATGATATTTTGCCTATAGCAGCTTCTCTGCCACATTTCAGAATAAATTACCAGGTAGTGTGTCCGTTAAAATTGAATTTGCAGCCCATCCTCTCCGCTGCTAACTGTATTGATTGTTATATAAACCATCAATTTGTGCGGCCATTTCCAGATTACCTTTCCCAAATTGCGTCGGACTGCCGTCCCCACCTCCTGTCAGTAGACTGGCTCAATGTCGCCATCTAGTGTTGCGCTGTGAGAATTATTTATTAATTAACCACATTGGTCATAGTCTTGGTGTTTTATTCTAATATGAAAGGCACCCAGTGCAACTTTCGAGGCTTAAAAATAAACATTCAATTTCTAGTCTTTTTTACACGTAGTAAGTTTCAATAACTCCATACCATTACATACCGACATTTAAGCAGCAAAGATGAGACGTCGTTGTGTGGTGAGAACTGATACAAAATCGATAACAACAACAATGCCGCCATTTTTCTTAATTTTTTGTAACCTACAATAAATAAAGCAGGCTTCCAGTCAATGGAAAAATGGCTTCTCCCCACCGGCGATTGTTGTTGTTTACGATTTTCTATCAGTTCTCACCACACAACGACGTCTCATCTTTGCTCCTTGAATGTCGATATGTAATGGTATGGAGTTATTGAAACTTACTACGTGTAAAAAAGACTAGAAATTGATTTTTCATTGAATGTTTACATAAAGTTGCACTGGGTGCCTTTAAAAGTTGTAAATATCTATACA
This sequence comes from Gadus macrocephalus, assembly GCF_031168955.1. Classification (NCBI taxonomy): domain Eukaryota; kingdom Metazoa; phylum Chordata; class Actinopteri; order Gadiformes; family Gadidae; genus Gadus; species Gadus macrocephalus. The sequence continues at coordinate 3,680,130 of NC_082390.1, read as the reverse complement.
AAAATGACAAACTTACAAATCCCAGAAATATGTTTTGGATAGTGTTATCATAATAAATATATAAGTGTAAATATATTCAAATTCATTTTCAAGCAGCTTACCACCTAGGAAAAGAGTGGTCTTCTGGAAATAAACACACATTCCAACCTCTCCCATATCCTTATGGTTACTGCCGTCAAAGCTATTTTGAGAAGAAAAAATCGTATGGAACTACCGGGATTAAAGTCATTACACAGGGTTGTGTACCTTTACTATTTGTTAAGCCTGCTGCCAATCATGTACACTATTTATCACGCTTCTCCTTATCGTTATCAAAATGAGGACTTAGAAATAACTCTTTCTACACTGAGGTAAAGGGTGTGATGCAATGTTTGGTGGTGCGGTTTAGTATATGTACTTAAGCTTGTGGTGTCTGTGTGTGTGTGTGTGTGTGTGTGTGTGTGTGTGTGTGTGTGTGTGTGTGTGTGTGTGTGTGTGTGTGTGTGTGGGTGGGGGTGGGGGTGGGGGTGTGTGTCTATGTGCGTGTCAGTGTGGGTGTGCGTGCATGGTTTCATTAGTGTTTATTTGGTTTTGTGAGGGATAAACTTTTGCTGTGTGTGTGTGTGGGCTCGCATGTCTGGTGTAACTTTTCATAGATGTGTGCATTGGTGTGTGCGTGCGTTGTTGAGTTTCTCCTTGTTTGTGCCTGTGTGGGTGAGAAAGTGTTTTTGTTTTTGATTTATTTCATCTTATTTTGACTGACAGTGTCTCTCCTTGTGATGGAACCGAGGATGGGCTGTCAAAATAAATTAGGCTACTGCTCGACATACATTTAAAAAAAATGGGTTTCCCTTTCAGGAACAAATAACGACTTATCTAACAATCCCCCAAAACACACACCAAAGCTCGGGCAATAGTTTTGCATAATTTCCCAATAACGGCAACACATGTAATACGTCTCAGTACAACAAATGGACCGCAACACTGCAGGAAATTCCTGAGCCATCATTATTTATGTTTTTGCATTTATCAAGTAACAAGCCTCCATCTCGTAACCTTTACCTGAGGTATCTTGCCCTTTAGAGAAAAATACAAAACCAGAGAGAGAGAGGAGGGTAAGCCTGCCAGAGAGAGCGAAAGAGAGCCAGGAACAAATGGGTACTGAGATCGATACACACCCCTTACCAGACAGCCTCCCTCACTCGCTCTCTCTGTTCCAATCTCCGTCCCGATCTCTCTGGCCCCTCCCCAAAGAGTCCCGCTATTTAAGAATATATCTATTCGTGGATCTGGCCCATTTCTTTCAATTAATGCCCCTTTCAACCAACCAGCCATTAGAATGCCATTAAATCTCTCCTGCCCTGGCGCGCAGTCATTCACGCCGAAGCCGCTGCCCTCCTTCTCCGATAAGGGGACCGTCGTCTACCGTCTGGATCGCGGAGGAATAATTAACCTTTTGATGGGGGCTCCTCTGAAGAGAAGGATGGTTGGCGGATGGGGGTCTGGTGTTTTGTCTTTCTGCTTTTTGTGTAGGCCTACTTTTTTTCACAAGTTGTTCCACTTCTACCTTTCTCTAACTTTGATTAATTCTGTCTCTGTCTCTCAGTCTGTCCGTTTATCGATCTAGCTATCTATCTATCTTGGTTGAAGAGGTAATTCCAAAACTTTCTGGAACAACACCTGGGACATTGGGATACAGATAAAACAACACTGAATCACGTCTGACTTTTACAACAATGAACACGTCCTTGTAATGAAATAGCTCAAGTGTGTCTATGACTTTCACTCAAAGTTTTTATGGTTAGAAAACGTTTTTCGCCATCATTTTCTAAAATGATAGTGAAGGTCTAGCAATAGCCCCAGTATCATGCCAGACATACTGACATCTAATTATCTATAGATGCTACCGGCATACAATCATTCGGCAGCCTGTTAGTATGTATCGGGTCTTTACAAGACAATCAAACCTTAGACAAACATATCTTTCGATAAAAAATCCACCTTAAAAATATTAATATGTCCGCGACCTCAGCCTCCATGACCCCCATATGCATCTCAGCCCCGTCTCCACTCGTCAGCTGCTCCGTCCTCACCCAGACTCTGCACCCTGTCCCCCCCCCGGCTAGGTGCTTAGCGGGGAGGAGTCGGACATCACCTCCAGCATGCTGAGCACCGAGGACAACGACAGCGCCCTGGAAGAGCTGGTCTACCAGCTGGACGCCACGCCCACCAGCGGCCTGGTGGCCCTGAAGGAGGCGCCCGACCACGGCGTCATGAACTTCACCCAGGCCCAGATCGACAACGGCGAGGTCATCTTCATCCACGAGGGTAAGGGTCGCCGTGGGAACGGCGGGGGGGAAGGGGGAAGGGCCGGTAAGGTTATGTCTGGCTCTTCATCGACCTGTCGTCGTCCCAAGCCTCCCTGGACAACGGTGAGGATCGCTCTCGCGGTCCTGCTCAGGGTTTGTTCAGGGCCGGTTGTTACGTGCCCTGTAGAAGCATTGGGGTTGGGGTTGGGGGTGGGGGACTTTGAACTTGCGGTACCTGTGAAGAGCGTTCAGACTGTCAGTGTGATTAACGACAATTCCCTTGGCTTGGAATTGTCTAGACTCGACTAAGAAGGGGCACCAGACAATACGATATAAAAAGGTTGGCCGCAATAATGACTTTTTATCTGTTTCTCATTTTCTGCCGAAGCCCGTCCAGCCAGTTTCAACCCTGTGGAGAAGAGAATTGGTTTTCTCTTCTCTAACCCTTCTAAACACAGATAGACTGACGGATAAATAGATAGAGGAAAACATGGGGTGAAGCGGCAGATGGACAGACATGTGATACAGACAGACAGAGACCAATAGATAGACAGACGGACAGTCAAATGGATAGATACAGGCAGACAGAAAGGGACGGCAGATGAACCGACAGATATGAGAGTGACTGAGATTGGCAGAGAGATGAGAAATAGACAGTTGCACAGAATTAGTGATGGAGACAAATGGACCGACATACAGATGAACAGACAGAAAGACAAACTCGATTGGGAGACTGCAGACAGACAGACACAGATAAACTGACAGACAGACAGACAGACAGACAGATGGATAGATTGACAGACAGACTGACTGAGACAGACAGAAACACAGACATAGGAAAAGACAGACGGACAGACAGAGGGCCTGAGGCAGACAGCCAGTAACGTGTGTGTGTGTGTGTGTGTGTGTGTGTGTGTGTGTGTGTGTGTGTGTGTGTGTGTGTGTGTGTGTGTGTGTGTGTGTGTGTGTGTGTGTGTGTGTGTGTGTGTGTGTGTGTGTGTGTGTGTGTGTGTGTGTGTGTGCGCGGCTGCGCGCTGTGCGGGTCTGCAGGCGAGGAGTCGGGTGGCTTCAGCTTCAAGGTGACGGACGGCGAACACACATCGCCCCTCTACCACTTCATCGTCACCGCCAGGCCCCTCGCCATCACCATGGAAACGCAGGAGGACCTCATGGTTTTCCCCGGTAAGGCGCCAAGGCCCCCGCTGGTTGTTACCCACAATGCACCTGGAGAGCAGTGTCCCTTTAATCCGATCCCTCGGTCGACCCCTTGAAATAAATAAAGAAAGGTGGACAGATCTGGACGGCTGGAACGGTTTGAAGGAGTTTGTTGGCCGCGTGTGGAAAACGAGTCAGCTCGCAGGAGGGATAGCCGAGAAGAGGACATTCACTTTATTCATCCAAGCAGAACGCACAGGAATGGGTATTAAGGAGAGATTGATTATATGAAATAAGAATAGAAACTGCCATAATCACACAATCCCAAATGATTACAGAAGTATAGTAAGAGTAGGTGAAATGCAAATTCAAAAAGAAAATGGATAATATGAAGACAGTGCCTGACTGAGACTGATATAATAAATCGAGCATTAGGATGAGGCTTTCGAGGGAAATGTGTGAGTTATTGTTTAAATGAATAAGCCAGTTTTAATAAGCCTCATTTCAATTCCCCTTTTTACAACGTAACATATATCAACAAGAGATCCTTCTGGACGGTGTTTAAGCGCTCAAATGTGGGTCTGTGCGTGCCTACATGTGTACACGTGTTTGTTCATACGTGAGTGAGCTTGTATATTTGTGTGTGTCTGTGTGAGTGTGCGTGTGTGTGGAGGATGCACTCACATTTATTTGTGTTTGTGTGTGTCTGCGTGTATGCATGTGTGTTTGTGTGTGTGTGTGTGTGTTCTTGCGTGTGACCGCGTGGTTCCTCTCTCACAGGAGCACGACAGCCAATCACCAGCGCGAACCTGGGGGCTGTGACCAACGAGGACGGGAATGAGATCAGCTACTCTCTGCTGCGTCCGCCGCGACTGGGCAGGCTCATCCTGGCCAACGACAGGAACCAGTACGAGGAGATCACTGGCTTCACCCAGACCCAGGTACCCTGCCTTCCGTACTGACCAAGGGATTGGCGTGGGCGTCTCAAGGGCAGCCATTTCGTATCCAAACTTTTCCTACTCACACCAAGTTGAAGAGAGTGCCGCGTCAATTCAGGCCAGATCGTACTTTTCTTTATTAGAGTGGTATTTCGTTTCCAATATTAATTTATGTAGCATAAAGTATGAACCATGAAATTGCTTAACATGAAGTACATTCATGTGCCGTGCTCAACCTTGATCACCATTTCACCACGCAGGCTGTGGTATTTCAGAGGAGTAGGCGTAAAATGAATTTCGTGGATGATGCAACCCTGCCTCTGCAGCCTTTAGTAAATGTACTCTCTTTGAGGCTATTTGAGTCATTTTAATATCGCATACCTATTCCGGTCTAGCTCAGCCCATGACTCCCTGCCTTTATAGATTACAGCAGTGGTTCTTAACCTTTGACTTTGGTTGTGCAAATCAATTCTTATCAAGGCCCACCTCATATGTAAAGATATAAATAGACATGCAGGGGGTGGGCAATGAGTGCCAGCACCCCACTTATGGCCGGTGGGAAACGGAGGAAAGGAAATTCCGCTGCGCCGTCTATGATCCCAGCGTGTTTATTCAGAACACAAATCAACCCAAAGCATTAGAAAACATTACAATGGAAAACAAACGCACGAAGCAACTCTATTTTGTAAATAACGTCAAGCCAAATACTCGTCTAATAGCGTATTTAATCAGGCCTTCTTCAATGTCTTTTTCTTCAACAATAGGCCTATTTAAAGTATATTTATTTTCAGTCATTAAAAAATCACAGTGCTGAAAACACTGGATAACACTTCCACATAATCACACTGACATAGATGGATGGATGGATGGATGGATGGATGGATGGATGGATGGATGGATGGATGGATGGATGGATGGATGGATGGATGGATGGATGGATGGATGGATGGATGGATAGATAGATACTTTATTAATCCCGAGGGAAATACAAGCTGTTCAAAAAAATTCAAACAACATAGCTGTTGTGTTTAAAATATTGTGGGGTTGTGGGGAAGGGGGCATTGGCTCTCTACTCTCTCTAAAAATGTAATTTGAGATAGTGTTTCCATCGTCCTTTTGTTCAGCAGAGGAAGACATTTAGATTTAAGATACACAACATGTGTTGTTTTGATACCGAATGCATCGTCCCTGTATTGGTCGTGTTTGGCCACAAGGGGTCTCTATTGTACACCCAATGTGCCGCTCGAAGGAAATCTTCTCTCAAAGATAGGCCGTGTCAACCACAACTATTTACCATAACAATGAGTGCTGTGGTACAAGTATTATTTTTTTTCTGAAACCCAATAATTAGAATGTTAAAGTCACAGTTACTACCGCCAACGTGGATTTGTGAACGTAAGATAAATAGGCCGAAGCGTTTTAGGTTTCATATTCCACAACGTTAAAGGCACCCAGTGCAACTTTCGAGGCTTAAAAATATACATTCAATTTCTAGTCTTTTTTACACGTAGTAAGTTTCAATAACTCCATACCATTACATACGGACATTTAAGGAGCAAAGATGAGACGTCGTTTTGTGGTGAGAACTGATACAAAATCGATAACAACAACAATGCCACAAAGACTGGAAATTGAATGTTTATTTTTCATTGAATGTTTACATAAAGTTGCACTGGGTGCCTTTAACAGTTGCAACGGCCAAATAGCCCTTCATTGGATGAAACAAAAGCAGTCAATTTCAACAGCTTTTGATGAAGGATTCTTTTTTATCAGTCAAATGCCCAACCTTTAGGTCATAGAGCCAAAATCAAAAATAGTACAAATATAAAAAAAGAAAGTTATCAAGAATCAAGTTCATATTTAGAAGTTTACTTTATAGCTGCTTTTTTTGTGGCCGTGTGCTGGTGGCCCTGTTTCTCTGTGATTATTGGTTGTGTTGTCTTAGCAGTATCCATGAGAGACATTGGTTGGGTCTACACACCATGACCTCACAGTGGAGGCACATTCCTGCTCCAACCCTTCACTGCACTGAGCCAAACCACCGACTGGACTCTATGAAGTGTGTTGATTTGACTGTGGATATCGTTGTACTGGCCACACATAACTGAACCAGAACGACCACTGAAGTGGAAAAGCTCTTTTTGTCTAGCACTGAACTCTGGGCCTCATACCTTGAGGGTGTCCAGTGGTTAATGTTCATTCACATTGTTTATCCCGGACTCTCAGAGAGACAAGATTTCCTTGTGGATGTTTCAAATGAAATGGATTCGTAGACACAAGTGGATTAGAATAGTTCACTTGAATAATTCTCTCACAGGTTATAATCATAATAATATAAATTATAGCATAAGTTATAATTGCATTATCATTTTTAAAATAATAATTATAATACAGAATCACCAGCCAGACTGAATGTGTACACATGTGTGTTAAGTTAGCAATGCAACACAGTCGCACAACCTCACAGAGACATTGCATTACATCACATTACAGTCATTGCTCAGCACACGCACACAAACAAACAAAAGGTTAAACATTGTAAAAAAAAAAACATTTCCATGTTCTTGTTCAACAATGTTTTATTCTTTTAAAGCGTAAGGTTCCTGTTGGTTGTCAGTTGAGGTCATGGGTAGGTAGGGAATTTATTTTATTTTTTTATTTTATTTTTTCCAGCGGCAGCGAATGATAGGTAGGTTGTTTTCATTTAAAAACGAGAAAATTCGCTCATCCTTGTACAGAATGAAGAGGTGCTGTACCAAAACGTAATTATAGTTTGCATCAAAAAATATTATTATTATTATTATTATTTATTTTTTTATAAAGCTCATAAAATAATTTGGGTCGCACATAAATTGACAGGGTCGGTCGGAAACCGGAACCAAACAATTTTTTTTTTAGGCCTAACAAACAACGGGGTGACCTATGAATCCTACAATAAGCCATCTGAACAGCATCATTTCCCAGCCTCTAACCACCACCACCTCCTCCACCACCACCACCCCTCTCCTTGCTCCCCCCCCCCCCCCCCGACCTGAAGCTGGAGGCGGGCCTGGTCTTCTACGAGCACCAGCTCCCCGAGGAGCCCTTCTGGGTGGTGAGGGACACCGTGGAGCTCCAGCTCAGCTCCCAGCCAGCCCCGGACCTCCTGCACGTCCTGCCCGTCACCGTGTCCTACTACGCAGCGCACCCCAACGCCTCCTCCCAGCTCTGGAAGAACAACGGTAGGGAGGCGTGGGAGGGAGAGGGGGAGACAGAGGGGGGGGGGGGGGAGACAGAGGGGGAGACATGGGAGGGAGAGCGGGGAGACAGAGGGGGAGACAGAGGGGGGGCATGGGAGAGAGAGAGGGGGAGACAGAGGGGGGGGGGGGGAGGGAGAGGGGGGAGACATGGGAGGGAGAGGGGGAGACAGAGGGGTGGTATGGGAGGGAGGGAGGGGGGGAAAGAGGGGGGACGTGGGAGGGAGAGGGGGGAGACAGAGGGGGGGTATGGGAGGGAGGGGGGGAGACAGGGGGGAGGCGTGGGAGGGAGGGGGGAGACAGAGGGGGGGGTGGGAGACAGAGGGGGGAGACATGGGAGGGAGAGGGGGAGACAGAGGGGTGGTATGGGAGGGAGGGGGAAAGAGGGGGGACGTGGGAGGGAGAGGGGGGAGACAGAGGGGGAGACAGGGGGGGCGTGGGAGGGAGAGGGGGAGACAGAGGGGGGGCATGGGAGAGAGAGAGGGGGAGACATGAGGGGGAGACGTGGGAGAGAGAGGGGGAGACGTGGGAGAGAGAGGGGGGAGACACAGGGGGAGACATGGGAGGGAGAGAGGGAGACAGAGGGGGAGACATTGGAGGGAGAGGGGGGAGACACAGGGGGAGACATGGGAGGGAGAGGGGAGACATGGGAGGGAGAGGGGGGAGACGTGGGAGGGAGAGGGGGTGACAGAGGGGGAGACATGGGAGACAGAGGGGGAGACGTGGGAGGGAGAGGGGGAGACAGAGGGGGAGGCATGGGACTGAGAGGGAGGAGACAGAGGGGGAGGCATGGGAGGGAGAGGGGGGAGACTGAGGGGCGGCATGGGACTGAGAGGGGGAGACAGGGGGAGGTATAGCGATACGGCGGCAGTAGCTCCGGAGGTAGAGCGGGTTGTGCTGCTGGTAACCACAGGGTTGCTAGTTTCGTGTCGAGGTGTCCCTGAGCGAGGCGCCTCACCCTGACTGCTCCCGACCAGCTGGCTGTCGCCTTGCAGGGTTGACTCCGCCGTCGGTGTCTGAACGGGTGAATGTTCGGGCAATGTTGTAAAGCGATTTGGATAAAAGGCCTCTATAAATGCAGTCCATTTAACATTAGAGATCTAGGGGGGAAGACGGACGGAGGGAGGGAGAGGATGGAGGGAGCGAGACAGAGAGGGGAGTAGAGACAGGAAGAGAGGCAGAGGGAGAGAGAGCGAGACAGAGAGGGGGGAGTAGAGACAGGAAGAGAGGCAGAGGGAGAGAGAGAGCGAGACAGAGAGGGGAGTAGAGACAGGAAGAGAGGCAGAGGGAGAGAGAGAGCGAGACAGAGAGGGGGGAGTAGAGACAGGAAGAGAGGCAGAGGGAGAGAGAGAGCGAGACAGAGAGGGGGGAGTAGAGACAGGAAGAGAGGCAGAGGGAGAGAGAGTGAGACAGAGAGGGGGGAGTGGAGACAGGAAGAGAGGCAGAGGGAGAGAGAGAGCGAGACAGAGAGGGGAGTAGAGACAGGAAGAGAGGCAGAGGGAGAGAGAGAGCGAGACAGAGAGGGGAGTAGAGACAGGAAGAGAGGCAGAGGGAGAGAGAGAGTGAGACAGAGAGGGGGGAGTAGAGACAGGAAGAGAGGCAGAGGGAGAGAGAGAGCGAGACAGAGAGGGGGGAGTAGAGACAGGAAGAGAGGCAGAGGGAGAGAGAGAGCGAGACAGAGAGGGGGGAGTAGAGACAGGAAGAGAGGCAGAGGGAGAGAGAGTGAGACAGAGAGGGGGGAGTAGAGACAGGAAGAGAGGCAGAGGGAGAGAGAGAGCGAGACAGAGAGGGGAGTAGAGACAGGAAGAGAGGCAGAGGGAGAGAGAGAGCGAGACAGAGAGGGGAGTAGAGACAGGAAGAGAGGCAGAGGGAGAGAGAGAGCGAGACAGAGAGGGGGGAGTAGAGACAGGAAGAGAGGCAGAGGGAGAGAGAGAGCGAGACAGAGAGGGGGGAGTAGAGACAGGAAGAGAGGCAGAGGGAGAGAGAGAGAGAGCGAGGGAGAGAGGGGAGGGTAGGGACAGGAAGCAAGGTTTAGGGAAAGGGGGGGAGAGAGATAATGGACGGGGGAGACAGAGGGAGGGCTGGGGGAGCGAGAGAAGGCTGTCTCTAATCGTGTATTTTCGGACCGCCTTTATTTATCCAGGGTGAAAGGTTGAACAAAGCAATTTAGTTTTTTCCATCCAACTACCTACCAAGTCACAGAGCTAATAAAAACCGAGCTGTTAAGATGCTTGGGTCCGTTTGACGCGCTGATCCTCTGCTTCTGTTGCAGAACAGAAACGTCGAGAAAAAACACAAAGTGTGTGTTTAAATTCTGCCTTCACACCTGCATTGAGTTTGCCTCCAAATCATTTGCCCCCTTCATATATCCCCCTCTTGCCCGTGGCCCCCGTCAGGTCTGGTGGTGGTCCAGGGTGAAGGCCAGGTGATCGACAGCTCCGTCCTGGACGCCTCCAACCTGCTGGCCAGCGTCCCCGAGGCGGAGCGCGGCCGTCTGGACGTGGTGTACGAGGTCACGCGCTTCCCCGCCCACGGGCGCCTCATCCTGGCCGGGACGCCCCTGGCGCGCAGCTCCCCGGTCTTCATGCAGCGCGACGTGACGCGCGGGTCCCTGGAGTACGTGCACGGCGACTCGGCCGCGCCCGCCGCCGACGGCTTCTCCTTCCGGGCGTACCTCAACCGGCCGCCGCAGGAGGTCGTCTCCTCGGCCCAGTCGGTGGTGCTGGAGGAGGAGCTCCACATCTCGGTGGGCGGCCGGGACTCCCGGCGGCCCCCCGAGCTGGTCAGCGAGGACGCCACGCTGGAGGTGCTGCAGGGCGCGTTCACCCTCCTGACCCAGAAGCACCTCAACACCCGGGACGAGGACAGCGCCCCCGACCAGGTGCGCTACGAGGTGACCGAGGGGCCCGGGAACGGCCGGCTGGTGCACGCGCTCTCCCTGGAGCCCCTCGTCGAGTTCAGCCAGGAGGCGGTCAACCGGGGGCGGGTGGGCTTCGTGAGCGACGGCAGCCTGGCCGCCGGCGCCGTGCGGTTCGTGCTGACGGACGGCAGCCACCGCACCGAGCCGTACGCGCTGCGCGTGGTGGTGCGGGCGCGCGCCCTGGTGCTGGCCGCCGCGCCCGAGGTCCGGGTGAGGCAGGGGGACGACGAGACCCCGCTGACGGAGGACATCCTGCGGGCGGACGCGGGGGGCCCCCCGGACGAGGAGGTGGTGTACAACATCACCGAGGCGCCCCGCTACGCCGCCGTCATGGTGGACCGCCTGCCCACCTCGGCCTTCACGCAGACGCAGGTCCGCGAGGGCCGCGTCAGCGTGCGCTTCGTCAAGTCCACGTCGCCGCGCGACAGCGTGGCCCTGGTGGCGTCGGTGGGGCCCGGCGGGGCCGTGAGCGCCTCGACCGTCCTCCGCATCACGGTGGAGCCGCTGGCCGCCGTCGCCCGGGACGCCGTGCTGCCGCGCGGCGCGCTGGTCCGCCTGGACCGGGCGCTGCTGGACGCCAGCGCCCTGGAGAACAAGACGGGGGCGGCGCCCGTCTTCAGCGTGGTGCAGCAGCCGCGGCGGGCGCGCTTCGTGCGCGCCGGGGGCCCCGGGGCGGGCCAGCCCCTGGACACCTTCACCCAGCGGGACCTGGACCAGGGCCGCGTCGCCATGGAGATCTCCGACGGCACGCCGGCGGAGGGGGCCCGGGGCGACGGCGTCCACCGGGACGAGGCGCGCTTCCTGCTCAAGGCGCACGGCGTGCCGCCGGCCGAGTGCACGCTCTCCTTCCTGACGGAGCCCTACAACGCCTCCGCCGTCTACCCCGTCGCCCTGCTGCGGGCGCCCGAGGGCGGCGACGACGACCTCCCGGGCGGAGCCGTCCCCCGTCCCGCCGCCACCGACGACCCCCGCCGGAGGGTCGACGACAACCTGACCCGCGGCGACCCGGGCACCACCACCACCCTGAACCCGGGGAAGGCCACCGACCAAAAGCCGGTGGTGTCGCGGCGCAACAACCTGTGGCCCATCCTCATCCCCATCCTCATCATCCTGCTGCTCCTGCTCCTGGCGGCCATCGTGGCCTACTGCCTGATACGCAAGAACAAGACGGGCAAGCACAACGTGCAGATGGTGGCCGCCAAGCCCAAGAACGGCGAGGTGGCGAGCTCCGAGACCTTCCGCAAGACGGACGCGGCCGGGAACATCCCCATGTCCAACATGGACGGGAAGGACGCCGACCCGGAGCTGCTGCAGCACTGTCGGACCACGGACCCTGCGCTGAAAAAGAACCAGTACTGGGTCTAAGACTGTCTCCCCAGGGCCGGAGACAGAGGTCCACCCTCAGGTCCGTACAACACTGCCTCCGGAGTTACTCATCGTGTTTAGCGTCGTAAGACCTCTCTTGCCGCAGCAATAGAACTGACTAGAATTCAACTCTTAACTTTTGGTTACTCACTTTGCGCTTCATCTGTGGAACAATACTCAGGCAACGAAACACTGAATATCCATCGGCAAACGACGAGGCGTTATTTTTCTCATTCTCTCGGAGGCTTTAGCTATGTCTATTTATTTTAGTTTTTTCATTCTGTTTTTTTCTGAACGGGGCACGAGCGAGGACATGGACACGCTCTGTGTGTGTTTGCAAAAAAACGAACGTTATTTTTTTGTGTGCCCGGTCAAGGTCTTTCACGTGACTACGAAAGCAGCGTTTAGAGTGGCCATTTTAGGAGTTCTGTTTGATTGGCGGTAGAACTTCTGATTCGGTTCAGAGAACTGCCTCATGGTGATGAGAGATGAGCCTTCATTAACAAAAACGCCCTGAACATCAAGTCTTAAAGACGGCCACTTTAAATGTCTTTTCATTTGTAGTTATATGCAGTCATAACGAATTTCCTTTTCCTTGAAATTCGGTGCATTTTCATAGTACAATAACGTACAATACCTAGGATATGCGGGCCAAGTTTGGTAAGAATTTAGTGTCTTATTCAGGGAAAATTACAGCTTCCATAAACCTAGAAGCCCACACAATAAAACCGTGCGGCAGTGCAGATTATATTGAATTTAGACTTAACTGAATTCCATCATCTTCCACACTTTCTAAGTTCTGTTTGTTTCCCCGAGGACGTGTCTATATATTCACCAGGCTGGCACATCCTTCACCACAGAGCTGCATGGTACCTCACTCCTAAACCAATAGGAGGAATCCATTTTGTGGCCTCTGCCTTTTACACGTTTTTATTGGCTGACGAGCGGAGATGAGGTCATGTGGAACAAGCTGGGTTTCCATTTTCCAAGCCTGCTATTAAGATTTCATCAAAAAAAAAAATCTAAGACTGACTGCTGTCTAACTGACTAGGAACTGTTTGTGAAACACACTTCACTGGAGTCAGTAGGATTCCACCCCACCCGCAAGGCATTTTGGGTAATTTCTCTCTGACGTCATGCATTCCGTATATATTAGCTGTGATGGAAGAAACAAAAACCAGTCTTAAACCTACGATTAATGCTTTATTGATTACGTGGCTTTCAAGCTATTTTTAGTTTTTATTGTTGTCATTGTTGTTATTAGACGATCTGAAAAGATAGTCAAATGATCAGGATGTGCATTCATACACTTTCAAATTCTTATCAACGAACAGCAAAGTGATAGAACCAAGAATCATAATCCAAAAACTAGCGAAATCTAGAACAGAGTGGTTAAAGAACGCTGCCGTTCATTGTTAAACTAAAAAAAATAAAACTGAAAAATCAGGGTACATCACTACTGTGTTTTCCTAACCCTCATTCACAAAGACACGCCACAGCGATTAACAAGAGTTAACATGTATTCAGAGAGATACCATAGAGTATTTGTTGTATATTTCCTTTATCATTTACATGGTTGAAGATGGTACCTTTTATACTTTCCTAGTTATATGCTTAAGTACACCCTTTCTGTCATGCTTTGTATATCTGTCTTCTATCTGCGTAGTGGTTTTCGAGGGGATTTTGATTTAACTGACATCATAAGGTGGATTGTGTGATACATTTTCCCACTGGCTTTCCCATTATGGGCCTTGTTCACCCAGCAGCCATCTTGGTTCTAAATCCATACATACAGAACTCCCCATTCAGTTCCCCCATCCAGCTAGCATTTAGAACCAAGACGGAACCAAGATGGTGGCCAGGTGTATAAGGCCCGTCTCCCTACCTGTTGGCCCAAGGGCCATTCGCTTTTCTTGCTGGATCTACTAGAACCAACGTATCTTGCTATTGTTTCGTTGGGGGGGGGTTTGTGTGAAAAATATTCTATTTTTGGACAATGTTTTTGTGCTTAGTGGTATATATTAGTCATTGTTATCTTTCTACTTATCATTAGACTTCAAAGGCTTTGTGTGTGTGTGTGTGTGTGTGTGTGTGTGTGTGTGTGTGTGTGTGTGTGTGTGTGTGTGTGTGTGTGTGTGTGTGTGTGTGTGTGTGTGTGTGTGTTTTTATGTGCGTACATTTGTGCTTGCCAAATGTGCCTTAGCCATTCTCTCATTCCATTGCTGTGCCTCTATCTGCCACTGTAACACTTCCCTGGTGTTAGCTTGAAGCTACTGTTTTCATATTGATCTCTATCATTCCCCGTTATCATCATTCATTATTTATTTTAATTTTTTTCATTACAATTGTCAGAATTCATTTTTTTCCAAAACAACAGTGATATAAGAGTCATACAACAGAAGACAATTTCTCTTTTTGAAACCGGAATAATGTCTAACAAAGCTACTTCATAGAGTTGTCCATGCACTAATAGAAATAAAACTTTCATGCAACAAAAGCTGAGCTGTTTTTTGTTATTACATTGACCCCTTTACCGAGCCTGCAGGATAATTAAAACATGTGTGGCTGCAAACATTTTTATGAGCATATGCTTTCCCTTTTAAGACAATAAAACGAGGACACAACGACATTAATTGTATTGCTGCACGGTGGACCATTGTCTGGATAGCTCTGGACGCTTCATCCCCCTTTGCCACCAGGTGGTGCTAGTCTGCGAGCAAAAGTGCAGCCGTTCGTCAGCACTTTAACAAGGCCCTCTCGGACGGTCACTATTTCCAATGAGTGCCCTTTTCTCTCTGACACAACGCTTATTTTTTGGTTTCTTTCCCTGTATGATATTTTCTTACCAAGTTGACTGCTGATGCTCTCGTACATTTTGTCCTCATGGTCTATTTCATAATCGGCCTTTACTGTGAGTTTAGGCCAGAGGAGTTTAGGCTGCCTACCGTTATAACAGCTGTACATTCACCCTTGTCTGCCTTATACCATTAAAATAAAGAATACTCCATTATGGGATGTATCACTATCTCAAGCGGTGTGTGGTGTGTGAAACCGGTTTTCTTAAGTTCTCACAGGTTAGGCTCTATATTTAGAGAAAGGGGGTTTATCTTAGTCAGTGCAATTACATCTGGCCTATGCCTTTTTATGGGATGTGTGTTGTATGCAGGGTAGCTGTTATTGAACTGTGTTTCTGAATGAAAACTGAACAGTAAACAAAAGTTGTTTTTCTCCCTTGTTTATGTTTTTGGTTTCTTGTTTATTGGTGAGAATTTCTCGCGCATGCAAACCAATTATCAGCAGGATATGCATCACATGTCCTGTTGAAATGTTCGCGTTTTGTTGGCCATGTTAAATAAAGGCGCTCTATGTCAGTACACTATCTGCTACACACCACTACTGATTTGGACTGCATTTGAAAGTAAGCTTATACCCTGGCAGACTTACAACACAAAAATACAGCACTAGCTTTTTACCAACAGCAGTTAGGGTGTTAACCTCTAATATTATTGGGAGCTTGGAACTATGTGCTTGAACCCGGTTGTAGAAGAAACATTGGTTCACTTTATTCTTAACCCTCGATATATATCATTAAACTCGATTGTCTCTCAAAGTGCGGGGTATCTATCGTAGGCATGTGATAGAAAAAGCCCTCAGTCCATTTCACTGAGTGAAAGTCTCTCAAATCGTTTTCATTAGTCAGCAGTGCACTCGACATTCGTCCATGCCTCACAGAAAGAAATGTTTTCCATACCGCACTCTGACAAGGGTTGTATTGTATTTCTGGAGTGGTTTGTGGAACATTTCTCCTGTTCAACTAAACATTGTGGTTTGGTTTAATGGTCAACCTAGGTCTAAACGTACAGTATATACTGTATTTGTTGGATTGTACACTGCAGTCTAAAATCTGTATGCAAAGCAGTATATGCAACAAAAACTGAATTCAGTCAGTTCAATATAGGAAGGTGAATTGTGAAATTTATTGCGATTTATGTTTATGTATCACCACTGCAAAGACTACAACACCCTGACTTTGATGATTGCTGTCACAAACCACTCAATACATGTACGCAAACGAAATATCTCTGCGGATAAAGCAAAGGATTGTGTGTCAGGTTGAGGGATGCGTGTTCACAGTGCCATGCTGTTGGCATGCAGCTGTTCCCCAGAGCATGTGTTCAGGTCTGATGACCCAAGGTCAACCCTACAGCACTGTGGAGTACAAGACTGTTCTGTCCCACTGATACACGCACTTGTCCGGTCGTTAACACGCGTGTACAGACACATGCGTGCACGCATGTGCACGCATGTGCACATGTGCACATGCGCCCACACACACTTAACACAAACACACATGCACTGGATAAGAGTGATAAGCATGTGTATGTGTCAGTATGGGCCATGATAAAGAACAATTCTATCATCAATTGCTGTCCTGTTGCATTGTAGAGCATGGCATCCCAGCATGGGAAACGGAAGAGAGAGCGATAGGATACAAGGCAACAAAGACATGACATTCTGCCATTTTGAACTGGTACCACACCATGTAAGACTAACCAAGAACATGGTCAGAAAAATGTGTTTGTCAGCACTCCCACTGCATCCTGAACGCCTTCCGGCAACATTCCATCCAGCGTCGGTTACTTTTTATTATCCAATTACTGTTCTTGATTCATAAAATCCACCAGTTAGCAAGAGCTCCTATTTTAGAGACTCAACATTAAAGCCTGAGCGTTAAACAACGAGGTCTTGTACTGGCTTGCTGTCAAACGATAAATGTCTTTTCAAATTGAGCTCATTCCATTTGTTTACAATACGCAGGCAAATTCCTAGTATACATCCGGGGCAATAAATTGCATTCTGGATCAATTTGGATCTACATTCTTAAATCCTAAACTCTTATTCTCGTTCAGTGACCTCAACCTAGCATCCTGGTGCTTGAGTCTGGGGAGAAGGGGGGGGGGGGGGGGGGAAACTACTCTCTCATATTGTGACTATGGACGGCAGTACCCATTTCAAAGGCTCTATGTCAATGTTACATATTATACCATTACGTTTGCGTTTTCCTGTGCATCTCATTAACCTGCAGTACATGACCGTTTTGTCATTTCCCAGGGTTATGTGTGTGTCCTGCAAACCCTACACACTGAATAACTTTGGTGCAAACCAAATACCGTGAAGGGGAAGAGGACAAGGAAAGAAAACATTGCATACCCGACCTCACCCCCTCTGGGGCACGATGTCATGGAAATACAATGTTTTTCCCGTGTGTGTGTGTGCGCGCGTTGTGTCCGTCCTTGCGTGTGTGTGCTTGTGTACATGTGTGTGCGTGTGTGTGCTTGTGTACATGTGTGTGCGTGTGTGCGTGTGTGCGTGTGTGGCGTGTGCGCGTGTGTGTGTGTGTGTGTGCGTGTGCGCGCGCGTGTGCGTGTGTGATGGGCTGGGACAGACTGCAGGGCTCGCCAAGAAAAACACAGCCCAGGCAGCCTCCCTTGTCCCTCCACCCACCGGCCGACATCGGCCTCGTTCTCCCTTCCTGCCCCGTCCCTGTCGACCCCTCCCCTCGTGTTCCTGTTGCTCCTCTTCCCCCTCTGGTAAGTCTCTCCCTCCGCCGGGACTTCGGGATGAGAGCACTTCTCCATACTTTGGATGCTGGACATGGACAACCGCTGTACTGCGGTCCTGCTCCTTCCAAACTGTTGATGCTGTTATGTGTTGCCCGGTAAGAAAGCTGCTGACGTTGTTGCCAAGACGACCGCAGAGTTTATTGGTGGCAATGGATGGTCTCGCTTCAAACAGATAAATACACGGACGGATTTTAGCCTACAGCCTTTAGTACACCCACTTTATCCCTTCCTAGACCACGGACCTAGTTCCCATACCCTGGGCCCACCCATCGACCCCTCCCCCCCCTCCCCCCCCCCCCCCCCCCCCAGCACTCAGCCCACCCTGGCCCCGCTGAAGCTGTGATGGAGCCAAGCCAGCCGTCTAGGAATGGCCAGGAAATGACAACGAGTTAACACCGTTCCCCTCTTCCTGCAAGCCCTTTAACAGCCTCTGCTTCTGTAAAGAAATGTATATTATCTTTTTTATATATGGAGGGATATTTCTTGGTGTGAAGGTTTTAGGGGGGAAAACTGGTTACACATAATATGAAAACCCAGCAACTATATATAAATAAAGTGTGAGGCAGATTTATTCAACATGGGGAAAGAATGTGTGATTGTATCATTTGGTGGACCCTTTTATCTCAAAATACCCCAGTGGGATTATCCAAATAACAATCTGTTTGAAGTCTCCTGTGCACGTCCACAGGTATTAAGTTTATGTTTTTTTTTTACCAATTTGAAGAAAAAGTTCAAAATGGTTGGTCTTGCTGCGAGCCACCCTGTCAGTCTGTCCTCCACACGGGGTAAAAAACGCACCGGTATCAAACCTGTTTCACGTCTTGCCTGTGTACATTGGCTTCACGTCACTCCCCTCTCTCTCCACCCACTTTCCTGTACATCTTGTCCTGTCCTTAAAGGAAAAGAAATGTCCCTAAAGAATCCTTATATGGTTTAAAATAATAAAGTGTAATCTGCCATGTGCTGGCTGATGAGTCCCCATCTGAACCAGGGGGGGGGCCGTATACCACGGGACGGTGCGGGGGGGGTGGGGGGGTTCCAGGTGGTTAACAGGCTTGGTATGCAGGAGGAAACCTGGTTATTTTGGGAGCGAAGCCAGGGAAGTCTGGAAAGTCACTCAAGGCTGCGGACCGCCACTGGCCTCTAGGTCAGACGCCGTCACACAGGACGGACTGGAAGGAACGGGCGGTGTGCACTGTTTGTAACTAGGTTTGCTTCTTCTCTTCTTATTCTAGCTTAGCTACCTGTGGTAGGCCTACGATATGCATGTTGTGGTCTGCAAATATCCACATTGATGCGTACTTTAGCAACATGATGTTCAATTTTATTGTGTAGCATCGTATGTAAAGTAACTCAAATGTGCATGAAATAACTCAGTTTAAGTATTTTTATTTGCAAAGATTATTATTATATTCGATACTATAGTTATAGATATTCAGTCTTGTATTTATGCATGAAACCTCCTTAACTTTTAATAACTCGTACAACCAGCTTTATGCACACACACAAAACCCACTAAGAATGTTTCTAATTAACCAAGAAAAGCAATGGTGCGAAGAATCTCCAGAGACCAATTCTGGAGTGTACCAACCACGTTTTAGGAGGAGGGGGGCTTCTAAAGCACTAAACCACGTTGAAAGTAGGGGCGGGGTTGGTATTTGGCATCTTTGGTTCCACACTACATCAAATGAGTTTGAGTCTCCTTGGTCAAATATTTGCTAGGATACAGCCTATCCGCACAATGCGCTTCCAGGTTTGGTCGTATAACTCTTAAACCGTATACCGTTCCTTATCACTGACAGCTACTGTTCTACTGTAAGTCAAGTATGTATCTGTACTTTGGTGTCTTAATAAAGTAATGTTTATAGATTTGCTGGAACTGAATCGTTCCTACTCACAATGTAGGAATTTATTTCATGATTAAAATCTGCTTTTAGAATGATGATTTTAGAAGCCCCTTTAGTTTCACAAATGCATGTGTGTGTGTGTGTTTGTGTGTGTGTGTGTGTGTGTGTGTGTGTGTGTGCGTGCGCGCACGTGCCTGCGTGTGTGTGCGTGCGTGAAAAGGAATGGGAAAATCTGAAATATTTAATTGATATGAGGAAAACAGAAATGAAGAGAAGGAGAAAAGGAGGGAGAGAGAGAATCTACCAGAAAGGCCAAGACAGTAATGGTTATTGCAGTCATTCCAGTGTCTGTTAAACCAGACAGAAATAATACATTGTTCCCCTTCACAAGAATGCACATTGAGGGAATCCGTTGAGGGTTAAGCTCCAGCACCAACGCCTAACCATGCAACATTAGCGGTTTGAATGCTCTGGAATTCCTCAAGTTAAACCCGGTTTCGTTATAGAAGGAATAAGGAAAAGACGAAATCGTCAGCCAAATAAATTAAAGGTGTAAATATTCCAAAGACATTCTGTTGCAAACAGCCTTCGACAACATATTGTTTATTGTTGGATCAACACTAAATCATAAACTGATATTCACACAGATGCAATCTGAATAACAGTACATGAGAATTGTTATCGGAAACATCTTTGCATGTGTGTGAGTCAACAAGAGAGAGAGACAGACTGGAAAGATCCACAAGTAAGGGGGCTTTTTTGTGGGGGGGGATGATGAAATCCTTATTAAGGTTTTGCTGTTGTTTTGGTTTTTCCTTTGGCTGCGATCTTGTTTACAGGGATTGTGGAGTGTCTCTGGAATGCTGTCTGGGATCTGAGGATACGGAAGGTAGCGAGGGCCTGGAGAAGAGTAGGACAACACCAAAGGACCATTTAACAAGCAGCTTTCAAGGACTTAGCCGTCTTTACAAGCCGCATTTGAGGCACCTTGGCTGACATGAAAGGAGTCAGGCCTATTGTTAAGGACTAAGACAGTAGCCTTTTGAAAGAGCACATTTGTGGAAAGAATATTTTGTGCTGAACAGTTAGTGATTCAAAACCTGAGGTCCCATCCATCTTTTGAAGTCCTCTCTTGCAAAGTTGATGCGTGTACCAGAGAGGGAAAGGGAGAGCGAGAGAGAGGGGGAGCGTGTATGCGGCGAGTGTGTGCGTGTGTGTAGTAGGCCTATTAGTAGTCGTTGGTATTAATGCTAGATGAACCTATGCTTAACTTATGGTCAGTGAACGTTGGTCTTATTCTCTGACCTTTGTGGTATGATTCGGTAAAGGCTTGTTGTAGCATGGAGTGTGGCAAGACAACGTGGATTGATAGGCCTCTGTCTGGTCCGTGTTCGGCCAGTCATCTCGTTAGGGGAACGGGGAACACCTGAGCAACCCTTCCAAGTACTCGTCTACATCCCAGTAGTAGTACACAAGTTTTCAGTTAGTTCTAATGCTCCCTTCAGTCATAACTCTGAGGCAGAAATTCCGACTTCCTTTTAGGACAAATCAAATAAAACAGGTTTCTGGTCAGCAACTTGGTCATGATTTCTCAAACCCCATCCCAAGTATCAATGTTGTTTGACATAATTTCAACATGGCCTCCAACAACTATACTGTGAGTTAAAACTATACATTTTATAAGATTGTATGAATTTAAATAACAATTTTGAAACATTTATGATTTTAACAGTTTTCAAAGTACTTCCAGACCAATCAGCTTGCCAAAACGGTAGATGGTTAAACTCATACAATTAAACATTAATGTGGTTATTAGCTTTTTAAGAGTCCATTTGTAGACTAGAGTCCATTTGTAGACTTGTAGCTCGAACGCACGCAGGTGGAGGTGACATGTTTCCCACTTCCGTTGTCCGACCTCCAGTCATTAACAACAGCAGCAGCAGAAGATGGCGTTAAAGGGAAAACACTTTTCGTTGTCTCTTAACTAAAGCTCAGTTGTTGATATTCTATTGACTATTAACCTTACGGTTACAAGTCAATCCGCTGTAAATCATGAGCTACAAAAGCTAGGGCCTTTTGTAACCTGTTGAGAGAATTGAGTGTGCAGCTTGTGTTTATTTGCCTAGATTCCAGTGAGTTATCTTCTGAGCCATGCGTTGGATCATAATGGTGTTTATAGAAGTCAAAGATAAAAAAGGAGGGCAGTTAATGACCCTAGATCATTTTTGGGTAAATTTAGCGCTTTTGTCTTTTTAGGATTTTATGTTGAGCCCACTCAGTCAAATTACACTTTACAAGCATTCAAATTTGTGTTAAAGTGCTCACATTTAGAGTTAGTTTTGCTGTTTTAACACTTTTATTCCAACTTACTTTGGCCAGTAAAATGTTTATTCCCAGCATCCAGACAGCTTGTTTTGAGTCATTGGATGACTGAGCCTTGCTTAGCATCTTAAACAGTTTCTCATGTTCTTTAAGCCTTTAACTGCTAAGTCACTTACTGCACTCATTACTTTTGTGCTTCCAGTCTGGGATTAATAAAGTACAAATACACAGTATTTTGACACTTTTCCTAGTTTTGTTCAATGTTAGAAAAGACAAAAGAATATAACGCATCAACCCATGATTCAGTTGATCTATTGATTTTTCTTTACCTAAATCAATATTTTCCCTGGAGAGGAAATTACATTTCGAATGAAAGTGCCTGAAGTGAACAATCTACATAGTGGTGAAGGTTCAGGCAGAACCCTTATGTTGATAGAGGGCCCGTATTATACCACAATGTGAGATTGATTTATCATTAGGATTCATTATCAAAATCGACCGCCACAAGTGGGAGTCTCTTCCCAGTTGTATGATTGCTAGTGGTGATAGATTCATCCGGATGGATGTTGCTACTGTTCCAGGGTTCATGGGTTTGTGCTTCATTCCGTTATGATCCGCTGTTAATCTCTGTATTAGGTTGTCTCTCTTTTTTGTTATTAACATAACTAAATCTCTAAAAAAGCATTGACTGCTATGATTTGTGGGAATAGCTGAACTGATATAATGAACCATATTTGCCGTAGACTTACCAAGGCTATCTTCAGAAAGGTTTTTAGGTGAGTTTTTTTCTCTGTTGGCATTTGGCATGCGTGTTTCATCATACATATAAATCTAATAACTGTAAACATTAATATCCCCTTTCTTTTTCTGCAACATAATTCATAAACTTGGAAGAATTCTTGGGAGAAAGAATGAATCCTAGTCTGAACGGGATCATCCCCTGTCTCATTTAAGAGGAAGTGCTGAAATGTAAGACTTGGACACACTCACTGGTGTTATCAAAGTGTCTAAGCATGATAAACGGCCATTTAAGCATAATCTTCAAATTTCTGCTGTCTGCAAACTCTTGATAATCATTCAACACAGTGAAGACCTTTTCCCGTCAACCTCATGCGTATCATGTGGTGTGTGACGTCAACCGCAAGGTATTTATGTCATTACAAACTTAGATAACAAGTGTCCCAGAGCCAACGGGCAGGATGCTAAAGTAGGGTATTTCCTACAATGCGTGTCATCTAGTGTCTGTTTGCCAGTCACCAGTTTAACAGTCACTGTTTTGTAGACTCTTTGTAGATGTTTGGATTTCAAACCCTCTTTCCTTTTTGGAAAAACAACCAATTTTTTCTCTTGGAAAAAGATATTTGATCTTTGAATATTACGTAACGGTTTAAAATGTTGCAGGCAACCCCGTTGGTTTGACCTATTAATTGGGACAATACCAAATATGATGTAAATATATTAGAACATTTCATCTCAATGAGGCCTATTTGAGATTCCTTTGTTTAAACTGTCTCGCCAAATTAAAAATTGTTTGCAATTATGTTATTCCTCACATTAGGAAAAAAACATAGACTAATTGTTACAACATTGTAGTTTGTTGTGAGTGGTTTCATCCTGAGCTATCTCGAATCGCCACTGGAGAATTATCTTCCATTCAGTTACGCTACCCTAATACTTGTACATGTTTCCTTGTTAACCATAAATCGGTACGGCAGCAGTACACTAATTCCATAAAACCGATTCACTTTGGACGTCAACGCGAGCCGTGCTGATAAACTCGTGCCGAGTGCTTTGGTTCAGAGTTGTCAAGGAACTCTGTCGCGAGACAGCTATGATCCATAGTCTTCCAGAGTGTCTCTGGAGCATCTGTCAGAAACACTAGGGCTGCTCGTACATTTCCATCTGCGTGGGAATCCATTAGGTTTTTATGGGCAGAGCGGTGAGTAACGTCTCGGTCATAACACAGCGCTGCGTGTCTAACCGATCGCTGTCAGTACCGTAGACTGTTGTCTTTTAGTTTAACATTACTTATTTCATGGTAAACTATAAGTAAACGCAGTTTGTAAACCCCTAGTCATGTTTAAAGGAAAGCAAAGTTTACCATCTCTTCCGCGTTGATCATTTGTGATCTTTTGTTCAGCAAAACTGCTAAACAAAAAAGAATTGACCTTTTGTTACCAGAATGGTATTTTCCTTTTGTGCTTGTCCAGAAAGTAATATTTTTTCATGTCTTACTGAGAGAGAGAGAGAGAGAGAGAGAGAGAGAGAGAGAGAGAGAGAGAGAGAGAGAGAGAGAGAGAGAGAGAGAGAGAGAGAGAGAGAGAGAGAGAGAGGAGAGGAGAGAGAGAGAGAGAGAGAGAGAGAGAGAGAGAGAGAGAGAGAGAGAGAGAGAGAGAGAGAGAGAGAGAGAGAGAGAGAGAGGGGGGGGCCGGCCCAAGTCAAGTGGAATTAGGCCAAATAAGGTTTGAATGTTGGCTTTTGGCCCCCGCTGTGTTCTCAAGACCTGAAGAGCAGTGACCCGAGGGAGGAGGAGGGATTACAAGGAGCGCGCTGTGTTAGAGCACGCTGGCTTCACCATCTGTTGCCATTGTTTTCCTGGAGGGCCGCAATACTGCGGGCCTTCGGGGTCAAGTCTGTGTCAACGTACCAAGAGTCTCAACCATAATTCTCAGACACACCCACACAACACAGAAAACACACACCCACGCAAGACAGAAAACACAAACACACGCCAACACAGAAATCAGTGATCACAAATACACACACGCAGCACAGAAATCACACACCCACACTCAAAACACATACCCACACAAAACACAAAATAAATAAACACCCACACAAGGCCGGCAAGCATGTGTTTGAAAAACGCACACAATATTGGTAATTATTACATTTATCCAAAAAAGGTAGGAAACGGATTGTTTACTACTTGACTCACTGGTTAAGGGCCTTGTCGTTTAGATATAAAGCACATTTGGTTCCATACTTGACTATCCCACACTGATTCTACATCAAGAGGGACTCTACTTTGTGTTCTCTGAAGTAAAAGTCCCTCCCCCCTTTCTTCCCCTCTCCTCCCCTCCCCCAGACTCTCTCTCTCTCTCTCTCTGCAGCTCTCTCGCTCTCTCTCTGCAGCTCTCTCTCTCTGCAGCTCTCTCTCTCTCTGCAGCTCTCTCTCTCTGCAGCTCTCTCTCTCTGCAGCTCTCTCTCTCTCTCTCTGCAGCTCTCTCTCTCTCTCTCTGCATCTCTCTCTCTCTCTCTCTCTCTCTCTCTCTCTCTCTCTCTCTCTCTCTCTCTCTCTCTCTCTCTCTCTCTCTCTCTCTCTCTCTCTCATCCTATACCGTCTTTCCTTCACAGACCTTGTGCTCACATCTCCTATGATCCTCATGTATGCGTGCTGCTTTTTTATGGACATCTGCTGGCACTTTGTGCACTAATGTTTTTACCACGTGCCAGCCAATAAGTTTGTTTAACTCCCTGAACACTTTTCGATTAAGGTAGTGTACGGCTTTTGGTGTTGATATAATTACAAAAATATAAATATCAAAGAAATAATAATATACGGGCAATATATCTACTAGATTCTATTATTATTAATCATATTTTTTAAGAATGGAAAATCTCCTGGATGGTTGAAGTGTCGTCATTCACGTTCACCCAACCTTCTCCTCACAGTGATGGAGTCATCATTTTGGATAATATTTGATTTGGTTACCTGTTAAAAAAGAGGCAGTTGGCTTATCCCGACTTCAGCCGCTGTGGCCAATGGAAAGAAGAAGATTGAAAACATACACACAGACACACTATAGGAGTACAGGTCAACTCTTTTTTCGCTTTTACAGTCTTTCCAGAATTCCTCACCCACACATTCAACGGAGAAATGCGCTGTAAGCAATAGTGTGGAAACAGCACCGGGAGCTGGAAGCTTGCCAAGAAACTCACTTTACTGCTGTAAATCCACTTCTTGCTATACCCTCCTCTTCTTTCTCTTTCCCTCATTAATTCGTTTGGAGATGTTTCATTCCTCTCATTTAGAAGCCTAGAAATGTACAGAAACGCAGCCCATTTTTTTTATATTACAATGAAGTCTTCGAAACGCTTTGAACGTATTGCGGTATAATAATAAGTGAACCTATGGGCCCCTACGGAACGTGGCCAAATATCATGCCGGTGATGTCACTTCCTTGACTGAGAAGGCTCCACACAACCTGAAGAATGTTGGAACACGGCCAGTGGTGTATGTTTATGCCGTGGACGAGAACAACTTTCCCTTTCAACTGAAAAGGTGTTGAGATAATGTTTACAGATAACCCCAGACCTACATCAGAGAGCAGGGTGTCCTAGATAATAATCAATTTGGAAAACTTTATTGCTTTGACCTGCCGCTTTGGATAGAAAATTAGGTTTTGAGTTTCATATAAATGAATTCCAGTGAGAACGTGTATCATTCCAGCGGTGGACTCCAGCTGTTGACTCATTCCAGCTGAAGATAAAAAAGTCTTTGCTTTCACTTTAAAGGCACCCAGTGCAACTTTATGTAAACATTCAATGAAAAATAAACATTCAATTTCTAGTCTTTTTTACACGTCGTAAGTTTCAATAACTCCATACCATTACATATTGACATTCAAGGAGCAAAGATGAGACGTCGTTGTGTGGTGAGAACTGATAGAAAATCGTAAACAACAACAATCGCCGGTGGGGAGAAGCCATTTTTCCATTGACTGGAAGCCTGCTTTATTTATTGTAGGTTACAAAAAATAAAGAAAATGGCGACATTGTTGTTATCGATTTTGTATCAGTTCTCACCACACAACGACGTCTCATCTTTGCTGCTTAAATGTCGGTATGTAATGGTATGGAGTTATTGAAACTTACTACGTGTAAAAAAGACTAGAAATTGAATGTTTATTTTTAAGCCTCGAAAGTTGCACTGGGTGCCTTTTTAATATGAATATTCCTCAGTGAGCTATTCAATCTGAGGAATCGGATAAAAGAACCCTGCAGACAGACGGAGAGGTCCAATAAGAGAAGCGTCCAATTAGGGCAATCCAATTAGAAAAGCTTTTAATAAGACAGGCGCCCAATAAACCAGCCAGGTTTAAATAAACACTGAGGACATCCATCGAGGTTGGGGTAGTAAGCCTTGCCTTCCAGACACCTGAAGTATCGTGGTGCTGCTGGATTCACTGCTTCCGTCTTTGTTTGTATGGTTGTTCCTATTCTAATTGGATTTCATTCACGCGTATTGCGATAATCTTGAATTAATTCAATGAGAATTGGTTCCTATAGTGTAAAGACAAAAATAAATTGTAATTCACAAAAGCACAATAACATTATAACGAAGGAATCATCACCATCGTCACCTTTATTAAGACTTTTGGTTTTCACCCTTTTCAACATCAGACAAGTCACTTGTTTTCAAAATATCGGTCTTGGATTGAAGGTTATCTGAAAAACGTCTGTTAATGATTCTTAAAAACCAAACTATTTAACGCTGAATGAATAAACAATACGGAATGGGTTTATCCTTTGACAAAGACGATTTCAATTATTCTTGTGTTTATTGCTTCGCTCCTCAAATCAAAATATTTGAAACATGTTAAAAAAATATATTGTTGTCCAATTCAGTAAGAAATAGTTTGTAAACAGACGTTTTTTTCCAAAGGTCATCTGAGTTCATGCGTCCTTCCAGGAAAACAATCATATGGCTGAAATACCCAACCTCACTTATCAGACAGCATTTTACAGGGCAGTGGACCACTATAAACCTACCAGTTTGGTCCGTTACAACAGTACATTTAACACTTTCTTCAACCGCAATAGCCCTGTACGAAGATGGTTTAGTGTTACGCATCGATATAAAAAAATCGGTAATAAGGTTGTAGGCTATTGATACACCCTGTTCCTCCGCTATAACTTAAACAGATAATGAAATGTCTGCTTTTAAATATGTTTCGAAAGAAAATGATATGACAAGGAGTAAAGATGTATCGTTATTGCAAACTAATGTTAGCGTGAAACCTTAAAACTTTGTTTTAAACTGTTTTGCATTTCTTCCAACCCAAGTCTGTTGGTCGAGCCTAAAGAACGCCGTTCGACCTTCCTCTGAGTCGAGAAGTTGAAATTGAAGTAAAAACACACACACACATAAATAAAGAACTAACAAGTCATCAGAAATGTGTTCACCACGGCTTGAACTGCGATAGCGTTTAGAGGGCAGAGCGGTGAGACGGAGAAACCGGAGGATGTGGGCTGGACACAATCGTTAAGATAACACTCCTGTTCAGTCACACATCGCCCCACCGGTTGTCAGTTCATTGAGAAACCGAGAGGAACCCATTTCTGCCTCAGTAGATCACAGAGATAGATTGAGTTATTCCACCTCTTGTTTTACACACAGCAAAGCATCGTTGAGCGTTATGGATCTGCTGAAGTGCATTGTCGGCTTTGCAAGCACAATTTCTCGATTTAAGTGAAAAAGGTGTGGGGAAAAAACTTAATATTTCGCAAACAACGTGTCCTTCGATGGTTGGTGTTGAAGGCAATGTCTCAAACATCAGAAAGCTCTGTTTAAACTTCAGTGGACCGAAAGCCCCAGCTCCACATTAACATGTAGTTATACACGGTCTTAAATAGTGTGCATCTGAGTGTTAGGTTTTCATGAGGAAATGTGCCTTTATGGTATATTATGCTACATGATTCCAGCTAATATTTTAAGCATACATTTATGAAAGTATTGGTATGGCGACTGAGATATTTTGATTAGTTCGCAAAGAAAAGCTTTCAAATGGTCCTGAAGATATCCTTCACCGCTCAAGTCGATTTTAAATGATATGAGTTCTCTGACCAATTCATGTAATCGAGCTGGTCTGTACTTAACTTTCTACCCATGTGAACATATTCATATGGCTGTTGGGCATCCAGGTCTAGGTGCGGCAGGTGGCAGTTTAGTTTTGCAACACACCAACATGTATTGATCAGCACAGTGGATGACTAAATCCCGTTCTCTCGATCACACAATCACTCACACACGAAACCATTACGCACTCGCGTATAAAAGCCTGTGCAAACTTGTCTCCGAACACAGCCCAGCGTGACAGATGCCGGGGAAACACAGACATATTACTTTCAAATCCCAGCCAAACATCTTCCCTACTCGTAACAGGCACGGTCACATACAAAATGACTACATTGGTATTTCCGTCTGATTTTGGATTGGTGCAGAGGGAGGAAAGGCACACAGCAGTGACTTGGTGTAAAGAGATGAACCGTTACAGGCATTAAATAATGAATGTAGTGTACACCTGAGCAAGACGAGTCCTCTACCTGGACAACAGGAGGCGATGGTGGGTGGTCTCAGACAGTTACACCGACCCCACCCCCCCCCCCCCTCGATCTTATCGCCGTCCACCTTTTGACTCGGTCGGCCATTTGTGGCTGCAATCCGATCTAAAATGGAAGACTCACAATAACGTTAAGACATGTGACTTGCTTTTTGTTAAAGGATTTGACATCAAACTGTCGTAAAAAAGAAAAGTGCACGGTGTTGCGGAATTAGCGGAGCATTTCAGGCTCCCGATCCATCTTATGGCTTTGAATCGTCACACAATAAAAGCAGTCGAGGAGGACTAAATTCCACGAACAATTGAAAAACTATTTTTATTAATTTTGATCCATTACCACCACCTCGTCTAAAGTGTCCTATTAATACGAAACGAGACGTACGGGTTAGCCAGAGCAACAGCGCCTATCTACTGCCGGCAGAACACAGTAAGACTCTTCAAAACCCGATCTGTTCCAAACCCGACGGCTCCGCGGAGAGCCCTCTCACACGCGACTTCCCAAGGCTCTTCAACAACGACTGTTCATTAAAGTCCACTGTTCGGTAAAAATAAACAAAAGCACAAAATAAAATAGTCCTCTTCGTTCGTATCCATAAAAACATCCAGATTTCTCCGTAAGAAAAAAAAAAAAAAAAAAATCAAAGCCAAAGGTTCACATCTTCGTGCTTTCCTTCTTTGCGACGTTTTTTCAGTTGTAGTTCATTTTTTTGGCATCAAGGGAGGACGGGCATCTTGGATCCTCACAGGTTGTCGTACATACGCAGCGTACGCTCCAGTTGCTGCACCACGCGCTGGTGGAAGGCGATCTGCTCCTTGAGGTAGGCCTGCATCATGTCCTTGAAGTCCACCTCGCGGCGCTGGTGGAAGTGGGTCATCTCGGCCTGCAGGGCGAAGCCCACCGTGCGGCAGCGCTTCCTGATGCCGTCTGCCTCGTCCTGCTCCATCTTGCCCTCATCGCTCATCTTCTGGCTCTCCTTGACCTTGGCGAAGGCTCCTGCCGCACACACAGGACACAGAACGACACACACTGTGAGTTAGGCTCGTTTCAAAGCGTGAACAACTTAAATACTTAATGGTTAAATTGAAAGGTTATATAGGAGATGTTCCTTTCATAAATTAATTAGAACAGGATTCTCCCCCATCAACTTGATACAGGCAAGACCCTTATGCATGTGGGAGAAAAAACAAACGGATAAAATACAGTTGAAAAATAAAAAATCGGTACACTTTTAACATGCATTTAAGTCATTTGACACTTTTATCCAAAGAGACTTTTACAGGTCAGGCAGAGTGCAATGCAAGCCTACAATCAGTGGCGACAAACTATGCATCCAGTCCACACAAGTCTGTTTATGGATTGTTCTCATAAGAGGTTGAGCCTGGATGGATGGATGGATGTATAAATCCATCTTTGTTGTAGGCTTGGACTCGAACAAATTGGTTCCAGGACTTTCTGATCATCACATCTGCTTTTATGTTGCCATAACCCTTTTCCATTCCTGGTGCCAGCGAGCGTCCTGTAGCTTGTTCTAGTGTAGCACAGCCAAGGCAATGTCTTTGAATGACCAGTCCCTGCCCCTACCGCACAAGACTCACACCCCTCCCCCGTTCAACCACTCTTTTATACATGTATTACTTCCTATGAGTCTATCTTCGAGTTTAGCCAGATTATCACTAGCCCATTATCCGGCACACGATGCAGATGTTGGACCAGTGAGAAGCCAAGACGACAAGAAATAGACACTAGAGACGGCTCGCACACTTCTCGCAGCAGGCAAAGTAGAAACTTTCCATGATGTTTGGTATATTCAGTCACCGTTTTATTCAAAAGGGTACAAGCAATTTGCAATTATACCGTATGTTGATCATACAAATTAGCTTTGCTAACAATGTTTGAAATGGGATTCGTCGTGAAAACAAGTCTCAAACAAAGCATTGTTGTATAAACTCTTGAGGTCCTTTTCTGTGGTTGTGGTTATGACGACGGCAGGGTTAGGTTAATAATATTATACTGAAGTCCTTCTGTTGTAAACAATTGAAGAAAGGCCCCCCGAGAAATGTCTTGTGAAAGATTTAAATAGTTTACATCAACTCAATTAAAAGGCGACCAAGCTAAAAAACATGTTGGTACTCTTTGGGTGGTTCCACTCTTTAATGTAAAGAAAGGTTTACGAGCGTCTGTGTATGGCGCCGTTGATGCGAGCGTTGAGGCACTACGTCTCCTGCCCTGCGTTAAGAGTTCCAACCCATTTTCATGACGGTCTACGGTTTCAACATAGTGGTGCTGATCCAGTACTGATCCAACCGGTGACATCATGGGCGTTCCCGCTACAATAATACACACACACACACACACGGAAACATATGCTTATATGCACACATGTGCAAATACACACGCACACACATACAAATTCCCTTATATGCCCACATGCAAGTTCACCAACACACACACACACACACTAACACGCCAAAGTGTATACATTGCATACTCCAACAAACAGGCTAACTGTTCCATTGACACACACACACACACACACACACACACACACACACACAGTCTTGTGGTGATGTATATGCGGTTTGTTTATTCCTCATTCTAATCATGTTTGGCCCGGATCTGATTAAGTTACCTTGACAAGAACAAGGTGTAGCCCCTCGCAGACGGCCGGGTCCGCATCACCCTTCCCCAGACAGGAACGAGGGGGCCTCTGGCACGAGGCCAGACGAGGTCAGCGGAGCCAATCAGTTACAGTCACATGACCAGAACCCCCCCCCCCCCCCCCCTTCCCCTCCACAGGAAGCAGTCTGGGGCGGGTACGACCACAGCCTGTCCTTACAGGGTCTCTAGGCGACGGCGCTAAACGCTTTGCCGCCTGCGTCGCCGCGTCCCAGGGCCGTCCCAGGGCCGTCCCAGGGCCGTCCCTGGTTCAGCTTCGCGGCCCCCGCGTCGCGTCCTTCCGACACACCAGTATTTACGAGCTCGGTCAAGGGCCCCCTTGGAATTTCTGTCCGGAGTGTGGGAATGACCCGACCACGTCGGTTCAGGTCTGCTTCCAACGAAGTGGATGGAGGAGGCTTTCGCTTTGACCTACATTCAATGTTTCCCACACGCGACAGGACAGAATGTACATTGCCACGAGTGTTTCAGTGGGGGATGGGGGGCGTGTTGTCGAGGTGTGTGTGTGTGTGTGTGTGTGTGTGTGTGTGTGTGTGTGTGTGTGTGTGTGTGTGTGTGTGTGTGTGTGTGTGTGTGTGTGTGTGTGTGTGTGTGTGTGTGTGTGGATCAACGTCCTCTCTCCCACGGGGATAGCAAAAGCAATTTGACAGAAACGCCGCTAGTCTTGGGGGAGCTACCGGGAGTTGTTTACCTTGCCCGACCAGAAGGCACTCGCTGGGCTACCACATGTTTTCTGACTGAGCACGGCCGTGTAGAAAGAATTATCATGCATGCGACGGCTTCCCGTCTCTGAGCTGGGGGAAACTCCAGAGGTTTTGAGGGGAAAGGAGGGAGGTGGGAGAGTGGACAGATGGGGAAGAAAGTAGAGGAGAGAGAAGAGGAGAGCGGGGAAGGAGGGGTGAGGAGGGGAGAGAGCGAGGGCGAGGAGGGAGGAAACCAGAGTGGAATAATGTAGAAAACAAAAGGGAAGGAGCGAGAGAGCCAGGAAGAGGAGAGAGGGAGGAGAGGACCGAGGAGAAGGAGAGAGAGAGGAGAACAAAGTGGAAGGAATAGAGGAATGGGAGGAGAAGGAAAAAGGAGACGGAGAAAGCCAGAGAGGGAACAAAAACAAGAAGAATGGCTTCTTCCAGTAGAGCGACAGACATGTCTACAATGCGCTGAGTCACGGTGGATTTGTGTTGATGGGGGAGCGGACGACAGACAGACAGACAGACAGACAGGCAGACAGACCGATGGACAGAGGGAGGAGGGAGGGAGGGAGGGAGGGAGAAAGTGGCCATGGAGGACATCGAGTTATATGACCACACTTCTGGCGGGCTGAACACAGGAATCCGCTGAGCCCCTGATCCCCACCTCGGTCAATGGTGGTCCTTTGATACATCCAAGCTGTTTTTCTGTTCTTTGCAGCGTGATGGAGGCAGCCACACACTGATCACCCTCAAAAACACAACGTCATTCCTCAAGGATCATTTCTGACGACTCTTCTGGCCCGCTCGTCCCAGATGTTTTTTTGAAATCCATCTGGCCGGTTAATCCAAAGCGGTTAATCCACACACAGGGTTGTCATAGCTACACCCCAGGTGTGTGAGGTACGCTACGGCTACGGCAGGGGGGAAGCTCAACCCGCGTAGCTTTCACCCTAGCCTCTAGCGTCGCAATCTCTTCACCGACCAAGCGTTGCTCTTGCAGAAACACAAGCAGCAACAGCGGTTTTAACAGATCCCACTGTAGTTTTGAGCTTATTTATAAAGTGAGCCTGTGGTTCCAACTTCCTACAGAAAAGGCCTAATTAAATCATTGTGTTTTTTTAACAACTCGATAGGGATCAAGTTTAACTCAGGTTATTGGACAGCAGGTTGTAATTACCCTGAATTACCTATAAAGAAATAGGATTAGGATAGGATTCATTAAAATGCAGGCACACATGGAAAAGTATTTTTTCTTGTGCATGAATATATAGCAGCAATAATGTATTGCATAAACTGCCACTGAAATGGGCTTGTAACTTTGTTTTAAAAATCGTGTGTGTGTGTGTGTGTGTGTGTGTGTGTGCGGGTTTGACATATCAGACTGAATGTCTTTGGTGAACAACAAAGACGAACCACCAGCTAATCTTGTGATAATCCATCATGCACCAGAACACTAGAATGCTACACATTTGCAGACACAACAATTCCTCGCACCCTTATGGTCTCTCACAGACTCACACGCTGATTGCATGTCTCCTCCTCCATCTGCTTCCTATTCACATCCCTGATAAGAGCAGCCTTGGCATTGGCCTTCCAACCGAAAGTGAGGCCGGAGCCCTTTATCAGCAGAAGGAACATTTCTGAACCCACTTTGGTCTTCAGGAGATAAACCCCACTCGACGATAAAGTGTGGCTTAAAGCCATATTTCAGTAATTCTTCCCATTTTGATGTTTTTTTAATTCCCTTACCACGCATCTGGCTGTGGGTATGAGTGTATATTAGCTAAATGGTGGTTTAAGTAACAAAAGGACCAACTAAACAAAAGGACAACAAACCTCAATAAAGGCTTGCTGAATTCGGTGCTACACAATAGTTTAACTATTTCCAGTTGGGAACAGATGTGGCTCGTGACTACAGAGAATCACTGACCAATAGGAGCAGAGAGCTTGTGGGTGCTTTCTCTCTCCGTGTCAAGTACCACATTGAACTGGTGATTCTCTCTCTCTCTCTCTCTCGCTCTCTCTCTGTGTGTGTGTGTGTGTGTGTGTGTGTGTGTGTGTGTGTGTGTGTGTGTGTGTGTGTGTGTGTGTGTGTGTGTGTGTGTGTGTGTGTGTGTGTTTTCCAAAAAGTTGATGACTGTACAAAAACATTGCGGCAATATCAAATTCTTTGCCGTCAGCTGTGATGGTCGTTCCGTGTAAATACTGAGTTTGAAAAAGGGATAGAAAAGGCAGGAGATGAGGAGGAAAGGAGAAGAGAATAGGAAAACATGATTAACCAGTGAAAGAATGCTAAATCAGGTCTTGTGCAACACTGACAGAGTCTAAAGTCATAGTCAAAACCCTTGGGGATTGACAAGCAGCAACAAAAAGCAGGAGGAACTGGAGCATGCTGAGTCAGCTCAGTGTTTACCTCAGCCGATCTCTTTGAGAGATAAAACCAAGAGGCGCCAAGTTGACGCACAGGAATGTCTACATGTGACGTAACCCGTATACTTAAATTCGCCCCCATAATCCCGTCACAGAGTAAATCATCTCTTTTGACATCGGACACAGAACATTGTGTCCGATGTCTGGCCATTGTTCCAATGATAACGAATGCTCAGAACAGAACCACCACCACCCCCCCCCTCTGTTTTTAGTTCTTCGTGCATCCACGGGGGATGGCGGAGCAGGAATGCTGACCGATGACTTGCTTCTACAGCACTGTCCATATCCATCCCACATCCTGCCTTTCCAACCCGGAAAAAATCCCCAACCCTCTCCTAAAAATACGTAGACAAACAAACCCGGTCGGGGGGTGGACAGAGTTGAACGAGCCAACGGGTTCCAGGGCCCGGGATCTTACTGGGAGGTGGAGGGCCGTCATAGGAAGGGTGTAAGTCTCCCAGCTGGAACGTAGTCGATTTGGTTTTAATCCTGAATGTCCACAAAACACACGTACCCCGGTGCATATTTGTCTAGCTCTAGAGAATCACAATCTCTATTTTGGTGTTTTGGTTTTAGCCTTCATTTTTGTAGTCTCCTTTCTCCTTGTTTGTATAAATGTTCCAAGTACCCCCTGCAAAGCTTTCAAATAACCCTGTGGGTCCGCGGCCCCCATTGCGGAGACACTGGCCTGGAGCGTACTTTGTTGACATGTTATGTTGTGGTGGATTCTGGAAGACTGACCTTGTTTCTTTCAGATTCCTATGGTTACGCTGCACGCTATTCAGTTTTTTTTTTTTAACTAGGTCAGCTCTTATGGTTTTCTTTTTGCAGCTGCTCCATTTTTTTTTTAAAGTAAACTATGATTGATCTCAGCCTCACTTCTACATCTCTGTGGACAAAGCATATCTGTGACATGACTCAATTTAAATGTCTGATGGACACTTTGGATGAAAGCGTAAATGACGATGAGATGATGATGTAAAATGGGATGTTCCCAAACACCACATCCTTTTAATTAAAACCAGTGAAACCAATGAAAATAAATAAAAAAGTTTTGCGTGCAGCAAATGCATCATGCCTTGACACGGTAATTCTGATGTGTGTGTTTGTGTGCATGTGTGTGTGTGTTTTGTGGTTTTGTGTGGTTTTGTGTGTTTTGTGCGTTATTATAATGCCGAACAGAAGATTCATTTGACAGGCATTCGGGTATGACCTCCGGGATTTGTTCCGAAAAACGTGTTTAGCAACCACAACAAGCCAATGAGAATGGGGAGCATGACTGCGGTTTGAGGTCAACAGTGACATCAGCATAATATTAATAATAACACTTGCGAGACTCAAAACCTTGCGCAGTCTTTGATGTCACGATGTCATTTTGCGCACTCACAAATGTACAAAAGAAAAATAACTTGTAGATTAGTAAATTAGGACTTCTCCTGCCTACTTCTACTATCTATCACCATTATCTTACAGATGTTAAGGTTATATGACATGGAATGCGTTAATCGTATTTATAACAATGGGTGAAGAGACACAAGACTTCTAAGATGGCGGAGGTGGGGATCCCTACAATGGCTAATACACCAGTGTTTGCTCTGTTGGCGTGGTGAGGGAGCGCACCACTATACTTTACTGAGGGTAAATAACAGGACCTCAAACCTGTCCCGCCATCCCTTAATAGTCACAGAGAGCAGACAGAAGTGTAGGCTGAGGCAGGGGCTCCCATATGAGGGGGGAGGGAGGGAGGGAGGGAGGGAAAGGGAGGGAGGGAGGGAAAGAAGGAGGGAGGGAGGGAGGGAAAGGGAGGGAGGGAGGGAAAGAAGGAGGGAGGGAGGGAGGGAGGGAAAGAAGGAAGGAGGGAGGGAGGGAGGGAAGGAAGGAGGGAGAGAGGGAGGGAGGGAGGGAGGGAAGGAGGGAGGGAAGGCAAGAGGGAAGGAGGAAAGTGAAGTGGGAAGGAAGGAAGGAGGGAGGACAAGAAGGACATAGAGGAGGAAAAGAATAAAAGTAGTACGGTGACATCAATTAGTCAAGCACTCTGTAAAGGTCTTCAGTGTGAAAAGGACAAGCCATAGGCAATTGCAGCAAGGAATGTGTGTGTGTGTGTGTGTGTGTGTGTGTGTGTGTGTGTGTGTGTGTGTGTGTGTGTGTGTGAAAACAAGACATAGCCATTCTCAAGATTTATGTGAGGGCAAATGGCAGAGCCAAATTCTTTTCACTCTAAAGACACCACTGGTTGCTACTGGTAGCCATCAAAATATGTTGAATGAAACCTAGTGTCACAGCCAGGGAGCTCTCGAGCTTATGTCATTTGATGTTCGCTATAGATGCACATGAAATGAATGGCTGTATTGTAGATTATTGTGTATACGTCAACACTGTCAATTTATTGGGAAGACATGCTAAATGACTAGCATGTTTTTTTTGTATCTGCGTAAGCCAACACCGATGATGAACAGTATTACATTGAGTTTGTTTGATCTGGCTCATGACAGGCATGGAGTTCCTCTGACACCCAAGATTCCCACAGAACCAGTTATGTATGCACTGTGTGTTGCCATAGGAGAGCAGTCAAGCAACCTATTTAATTAATGATGACAGCGCTGCAGACATAGATAGATAGATAGATAGATAGATAGATAGAGCACATCCCCCATACAATGCTGTTTCCACCAATGATGGGATTGCTAGCGATAGAGGGATGGGTAGATCCATGCACGACATAACATTTACACCTCAGACTGCAGGCATTACAATTGACCGCTTCCCTCATGTTTTATTTTAGAAGCTTTACATTTTTCCCAATGACTATTAACTACTCTAGCCTTTTATTCAAAGCAACTGACCAAAAGTTCAAAGTTCACGGATCAGGTAAGCCATCTTTCTTAAGGAGGCCTACAGGCAGGCTACATTAGGGAATCAAACCCGGTACCCTTCCTTCAGATGGGGGCGTAACACCATGACCCCCACATCATCACTGGCCCCTGACACGGTAGAGCCAATGACACCGGGCACTGCTGGTAACAAACCCGAGCCGGCCGCGGGCTCAGATTTCTCCTTGCATAACAGGTCACCAGATCGCCCTGATACCGACCACACAAAGCAGGTTGGTTTCTGGCCGTTGTGTTCCCCTAAACGCAGCCCGTCTGCTGAATGGAACTGCTCGGCGCATCACTTGACAGATTAATAGCGCTTAGTTTTCCGTCCAATTAGGTCAACGTTAAAGGGCCGTGCCAGAAAACCATTCAGCCTTTTCCCTCACCACTGACACCGGTGTGTGTAGTAGGATCATCTAGTCAGTGGATCGGTCAGAAGGGTCCTGAGTTCGAACCCCAAAGTCTACCTGTAACACTGCAGATCCCTGTATATCCGAATAATTATCTGTTCTTTAGAGACACAGGGTCTCATCTCATCTACACAGGGTGTTATTTTGAATTAAAGCATCTCTTTACTTGAACTCACTGTTTATTATCACAATGCTTCATTGTACAAGACGGAACAGAAAACAGTCACGCACAGTCCCGGATAAACAAACGGACTGAAAGGAATTCTGAAAGGCAAATTAGCCTGGACCACACCTCATTTGCCTGTTGCACCACACATCCTCCTCTTTACAACAATGCAACGTTATCTGATGCCTCATTCCTAATGTTTTCACATCAGATAACAGCTTTCGACAGCCAGTGCCCGCAGACTCTCAGCAGCTGTTCCGCTGGTAGGAGGTATGCCCAAACCTCAAACACCCGACTTGCAGATTTGAAACCGGTTGGTATTGGTACTTGATATAAACTGAGAAACAGAGCTCTGCTTTAAGATGCTTCGGACTTCTTCATGCAAGTTCACATGCACACGCACACAAGCACGCACACACGCACACACACACACACACACACTTAAAGCTTTTGTGTGAAGTTTGATGTAAATCTGGAACAATCTTATTCTATATTGTCTGTGGTGTTCCTTAAATTGTCCCCAACACAGAATCTGGCCAACTACTGAGAAGACCAATGTATCTCATCAGTAAATCATCTTTTCACCACCGTGGATCTGTGCTTTAGGGTTTCCCTTCACAGCCTCCTGGTCCAGACAGTAGTTTCCGGTCTGCCTGAGTTCTCTCTTGGCCCCGCTCCAGTCCCTGCCCGGCCAACACATCTGCACTCTGCAGAATACACACAGCATACAAAAATAACCTGCTGTGAGGTTCGGAGAGCCCCTATGGTCAGCTGCTCCTATCGGAGGGTTCTGATCACGTGACCTAAGGTTCCGTAGAAGACTTTCAAGCTTGCCGTCTGGATATTTTCTTTGCCAAACATTCTAGAATAAACCAAGCATCCAGTGGTTATTAGTCTAATTATAATGGTGGAAAAAAAAAAAGACCAAGATAGTGGCTTGGAATGCGATGCTGTATACAAGCACACAAACAAAGTCCAAAGCACACAAACTGTCTTGGCCTCTCGGAAGCGGGGCCAGAACCATTGAGTCTGGAGGGACCATCTCTGTTAAAAGCTACACCTGGATGCCACCTGTAGGCCCCGCTCCACCCCTGCTGCAGGAGATATTATGGTCTGTAACTCCACCAGTGTCTCTGTTTTCATATGAGACAGTGTGGCCGAGGATCCAGCGATCCAACATCTGAGTTTTAAAAGGTGTAAT
Organism: Gadus macrocephalus; assembly: GCF_031168955.1. Classification (NCBI taxonomy): domain Eukaryota; kingdom Metazoa; phylum Chordata; class Actinopteri; order Gadiformes; family Gadidae; genus Gadus; species Gadus macrocephalus. Next base: position 3,640,643 of record NC_082390.1, on the reverse strand, counting down.
AGTTTTAAGCTGTTTCGGTGAGCTGTGCTCTGCTGTGTGGAATAATGCCGTAATGTACTGTAGTATAACGTAATGCAGAACTCTGTGCTCAGTAATGAAGCCAGGGCAGCTGGACAGAAATATGATTGTTATTTACAGTCCCTCGAGGGGCCTACCCGAGATTAAAGAAGACGGACTATGGAAACAGACAAGGGGGAAATTGCATAATGACACATTGTACATAGGCTTGTGGCATGCAGACATTATACTGACGAATGTACAGCATAGTCAAAAAGAGAGATACAAAGTGAGATTTTTAAGCTAATTAAAACAATGTCTGCCTCTACCACAACCATATATAAGCACACAAAGCCTCAAACCTCAAACACTATGCCTTGTTTTATTGGTGCCACATGCAGTCTCCAGAACCGCGCTTACAGGTGCAGATCAGATGCATCTACATTACATTCATGAGTTTAAATTCACGAGATATAACTAACTGTAGTCACTGCAGTCGTTAGGGGGTTTGAGTCCCAGCCAAGAGCTTTGACTTAGAAGCCCCATAACTGCACATTCACAATATAAATATGGATTGAAATCACTGTCACTGTCATTTAATCTGCTCATGACTTAACAATTGTAAGGCCCAATCCCATTTCTACCCCTTACCCCTTCCCCTTCCCCCTTCCCCTTCCCCTTCCCCTTCCCCCTTCCAAACAAGGGGGAGGGGGAGGGGAAGGGGTAAGGGGTAGAAATGGGATTGGGCCCAAGTACCGGTAGTATGGAGCGCGGCAGCGTAGTATCAATGAAGAAGGGCGGAAATGAGGAAACAGATTAACATGGGTTTCATTGTTTTTTGAGTGTTGCCTCAGCTGCAACACTAGCCCCGCTGGTCAACACATGTTCCTCTACAGGAGGGGCGGGGGTCAAAAGTCTACAATTGACTTCATTGTTGAATGGCTGCCACAGGTCTCTTCGCCGCTGCTTGCAATCATTTTTCTGCACCAGCGTCTGTGATTCTTAGCATGGTCTCTAGCAGAAGTCACTCACATTGTCATAAAAATGACAAACATAGAAGGAAAGACAAAGTGGCCTCTCTGTCACTCTGTAGTCAATGCGACAGACATCAGGGAGTTATAGATTTTTGGAGAGGTGCCTAGGCAGGTGCTGCAGACTTACGGTGTACCTGCAGCAGCTTGGGGTGGCCTCTGCTTTGGCAGGTAAGTTCTGGTTAAGCGACATGAAAAGCTTTGGCAATTTAACTGAATCATACAACCCCACCCAACTCAAAGGGAGCGATACCTTCTGTGACTCACTGGGCTGCAATAAAGCCAATATTGACAGTAGCCTCGTAAAATGACCTAGCTTTCAAGGATTGACTTTGCAGTCAAGAGGAGGACTTAAGAGGAAAGCTTACAGTAATTAAATGAGGACTCCTACCGTTTTTTCTCTCATCTACACTCATCTAAGTCTACACTGTTTAGGACTCTCCTATATTGTACAAGAACAAAAAGTAAACAATCAAGCTGTCCTATATCCTTATAATCATATAGCGTCTTAGAGTACCATATTAAGCGCTATATAAATTGTATTTATTATTATTATTATTATTAGTAAGGGTTCATGGCTATAGCCTTTAAAATGATATTATGTCCAATCAAAAAATCAAGTATCACATCAAAGTTTCTAGTTTCTATAAAGACACCATGATACATATAGATTCCAAAATTAAAGTATTCTTTAATTTCCCCTCAGTAGAAAAGTATTGTCAATAAGGAAATATGAAATATCGTTGACATAATACAGGGTGGGTACTCTGTCACTGACTTCAAATGCATAATGACCTTTTGGAGCTCAATCTTTGACCGACATTGACCAACACCCTCTTTGTGCTGGCTACCTTCCTGGCGTAGGCGTTTAGTGCTTGATATCAATGTTGGTTTAAGTAGGCAACACATTGTGTTGATATGCTGAGGTCAAACTAGCCTTGTTCCAGAAGCTACTAGCATCATTCTGGAATTATGCTAGCACTTGAAGCTAGACTAGCTTTTATCAGAACAAATGTTTTCTTTTCTGTTTTTTTGAGCAAAATAAACATACACTGAATGTATATATAACTGTTCCAGCTTCCAGGTCTGCACATTTTCATAAGCTTTTCCTCCCTTAATGTGAACAAGTCAAACAACCTCCTCAGAAGAAAACCATGGATACTGACATCTGGCAGGCAGTTCTTGTTTTAAAAGCTACAATGTTCGTTTTTGTTATTTCCTTATGTTGTTTATTTTCCTACACTTTTCTGAACAAACCCTGTCACAGGATTTGAAAAAGAAAACACAATCTGTCAGTTGAGTTTATTTGAGTTCCCTCTCGGGAGCACAGGGCTAGACCCTATTGAGATTAACGCAAAGCAATGACTGCAGTGGGTACAAACCTAACCTCAACCTATAACCTACAACTCTTTCACCCGGTGCTGCTATCGGTCCCATCTAACGAAGAACACTCCCTGCCTCTGTTAGCAGCAGGATTCCTTGTCGAGGCATGGTCGACGAGCTGCGATATTTCACAAGGAGGATGCCTTTGCAGTCACCAAATCACAGCCACCAAACCACAACTGTCTAACCTGTCCTGCTCTTCGCCCTCATAGGAGGGCAATAAGGGGTGTTTCACAATCAAATGTTGCTGCATACCGGAAAAGAAATGTATATGAATGTACGAAACAATCCAATCTGTAACCAATCAAATCACTGAGAGGAATCCGGCAGGACATCTGAGACGTTTAATGCCTGGGAGGGGAAAGTCAGAAGTGATATAATCCACTGAATGTTGTACAGCACCAATGAATAATATGCCAGTTTTACTGGCTGTTTCAAATGAAATCTTCCTTTCCCCACAGAACACATTAGGTTTGTTGAAAATAAACACTTTGGGGAGAAACGTGACCCCACGCCCAACATCAGTATGATCTTCATCTTACGTTCTATTGAACCTGAACAAACAATGACAAGCCACCACATGATAATGTCCATTGAGAGATCAGATTTCACCCTAAGCTTCTTCTCCAATTACTTTCATCATCAGGGCGAGCCAGAATGCATTTGCGTATGTCTCAGGCTATATTACAGAACCTGTAATGTCAACTTTTTACTTTGCCGGTAATCAACCTAGGAAGTGTGTGTGTGTGTGTGTGTGTGTGTGTGTGTGTGTGTGTGTGTGTGTGTGTGTGTGTGTGTGTGTGTGTGTGTGTGTGTGTGTGTGTGTGTGTGTGTGTGTGTGTGTGTGTGAGAGAGTGAGAGAGAGTATGTTTATGTCTGTTTGTGTGAGTGAAGAGGGTGAAATTAGGACAGGAGGTGAAAACTATAACAACTTGAAACCTCAACTATTCACATTGACTGAAACGTCAAAATTCCTTCCATCACCTCTATTGTTTGGTATGATAACTGAGTGTTTTCTGGGAAGGGGTTGCACACCTTTGAACTATATCAGTATAAGTAGCCCAAGACAAATTGACATGACATGTTGACACACAGCTCTTAGCTGGAAAGGTCATTAAAAGGACTTTTAAACTAATGTGGCAATTTTTTGCCTACTGAAGGAGGACTTGGAAGAATACTGCGGATACATTTAAGTTTAAACATCCCCTGACAACTTCTTTGATAACAAACAAGTTGGAGACAGGAAACAGAAAGAAGCGAGAGGGAATGACCTGGCAAAATGACCCAAGGCCGGAATCACACCTGGGTTGCTTCAAGGCTTGGCACCTCCATGGTTAGCTAACTACCTGGTCATGCTACCAAGTACTTATTGGTAATGATGCCGAATATCTGCATTAGTATAACTGGACTGTGACTGTGGGGCAATCCTGGATCCATTCCACCACCGGCCTCCACAGCCATCGTCCGCCAGGTTTCCACACAAAAGCTGCAAACAAAATGTCAGATGATCTTAAAAACCGACCTAGTGAATGCTCATTACCTTTCTGTAGATGGATTATGTCAGGGAAGTTGGCCAGCAGCCCCTGGTACAGCGAGAGCTTGTCCAGCATCAGGAAGAGGTCGAACTTGGGTTGCTCCGCGAACATCTCGCCGAGGTTCTCGTACGTGCGTCCCGTGTGCGAGATGGCGTTGTTGAGCGGCTCCGAGCTGTGCGGCGGCTCCAGCATGAACGCCTGCGACAGCGCCTGGAAGGCTCCGCCGAGCCGGTGGAACTCCTTCCGGAACTCTCCCAGGTGCCTCCGCACCATCTCGGAGGCGCCGTGGGTCAGCTGCATGACGCTGTCGTCCATCTTCTTGGTGAAGGTCTTGAAGGAGTCCACGCGCTCCTCCACGTCCTGCAGGTCCTGGTGCTCGTTGGGGATCTGGAAGGTGAGCATGAAGTGGGCGCCCACCATCTCGTCCTTCTCCGCCCGCCGCTTGCCCAGCTTCCACTGCTTGTCGTCGGCGCACATGAGGAAGTGCTCGAAGCCCTCGTACTGCGACAGCACCGGGTGGCTGGTCATGTGGTTCATCCACAGGACGAGGCGCCGCTTGCGCTTGTCGATGAAGTCCTCCTCGAAGCGGCCCGTGGCCTGCTTCTCGGGCAGGTGGGGCACCGAGATCACGGTGAACTTGTGCAGCAGCCGGTTGTACAGCCAGTCAAAGTGTTTGTAGCGCCGGTACACGGCCCCGTCGGTGTGGCTGGGCGTCACCCGGTACGAGATGTAGGTCTTGATGCCCTTGAACTTGGTCTGTTTGGTGGGGTCCTCGACGGAGCAGGAGAAGGGCTGGGGGCTCTCCTTCCACTGCGGCCCCTTGGGGCCGATCTCGATGGTGTACGACTCGGCGATCTTGGCCATCATGGGCACGTCGCCCAGCACGAAGGCCTCCACCCCCGAGCGCACGAAGCTGGAGAAGCGGTTCAGGTTCCTGCCCACCATGCTGCCCTTCCGCGAGCTGGAGATGCTGTCCTGCCTCTCCATGCGGGGCTTGGCGCGGTAGTGCACGTTGGGGTTGTTGGAGTTGGGGATGTGGTGGGCGTGTCCGTTGGGCCCGCCGCCGCCGCCGCCGCCGCCGCCGCTCCGGCGGTGGCTAGGGTCGTCGTCCTCCACCACCGTGGAACTGTCGTCCCAGTCGTCCCAGTCATCGTCGTCGTCGTCGTAGTAACCCTGCTGGGGCAGGAAAGAGGTGGGGGTGATCGGCGTGGAGGGGAGGTGAGGTGAGTCGTTGCCAAGGGAGCCAGCGGGGCTGACGGAGCTGTCGGTCAGGTTGGAGTTGGACCGCTGTCGGAGGATCTCCACGTAGGAGGCCGGGAAGAGCCCCTTTTCACCACGGCTGTTGACCCCCTGCAGCCAGCCGTCGACAGAGTTCTCGTCGAAGATGACGAGCTCCTCGTTCTCCTGTATGCTGATCTCCTCCTTGTTTTCACTTTGGAACGTGTAAATGGCTTTGGCTTTTACAGACATGTTTGGGTTCAGCACAGCTTTCTCCAGAATCATGAAATGATATCAGCACATAGTTCATGCGTGTCTGTCTACCGTTTAACGCATTGTTGGTTACAAACACCTATCCCATTTACACTGATCTCATATCTCGTTTCAACCATATAACACTGTTTGAGATGGCTTGGGAAGCTGAATTTAAACACAGCCTGTTAATATTAAAGTTACACAAAACTTTGAAAGACACTGCTCATAAGTCAGAAGAAAATGCCTACATGGTAACAAATATAAAAACCGTGACGAATACGGTTGTCATCTTAACCCCTTTGATACAGTACTTCGTATATGACTTATGTTTGTTTATTATGGTTAAAAGTTTTAAATGTTAAAAAACGTAATGCATACTTAACAATGCATGGGTAATAACATAATGGGTTGTGAGCTCATTGTGCATGACTAAACAGGTTCATAAAAACAAAAAAAGTTGCGCCTCTGGAAGTAATCCTTCAAAAAAACAACCAAAACAAAGTATTGCAGACTTGCGTAATTAAATCACCCGACAGTCGAATAGCATCCGTTCATTAGAAGAGATCCACGGTAGAAATGTTTCCAAGACAAGTCGGCCCGTTCGGGATGAGGGCGACCGGGTGGGTAATGGTATCCCTTTGCATTTTGAGCTGGCTGACTCTACATTCCCTTGGATAGAAACTCGCTCTGTTTTCTTTGTAAACAGGTTCTTCTCGCGCATCTTCAGTCCTGACTTCGGGTAAAACCAGCGGAGTTGGCCATCAAAGTGATATCAATCCCACTATTGATCACCAAGACACAATGGAGAATGTATCCCAGGATGTATGTCTATGCGCTAGGCAACAAAGTACTAACTAGTCTTTCCATGACGTTAGGCTTGGACAATTGAGGCAAGTTCTTTCTTTTTTTTTCCCAGCCGCTGCCTTTCATTCTTTGAACACCAGAAAGACTCAACACTGCCCCCACCGTGAGAAGCACGTCATTGACTCATACAGCCGTGGAAATAATAATAATAATAATATGAGGGTTTGCAATAGACTATGTGCCTAATTCACGATGACATTAATGTTTGGGTTTTTGATATACTTTTATTGATAAACTGTGGTTTATTAGGGATACATTTGTGGTTGTACAAGAATATTGTTCAGGTAGAGAATATGATTGTAATACAGCCAAATTCAGGCTTTTAATTCTGTGTAACACAACACCACATGATTTACTCAGGAACGGTTTGTTGTGGACTATAATTCACGTGAGGCCCATGGCGCTAAGAATGTGGGTTGATAAACTCTCATAACCTACATCCATGCTCGAGTGACGAGTGACGCTTTTATCAAACGTCCAATGATAGGCGCGATACGTTCTCAGCAATACGTCTGTCAGGGCGCCATATTGGGGCGGTTATGTCCACCTCAACAACCCATATACCGGTGTTAACATGGGCTATCAAAGCCTCTCAAGTCAAAATATAGGAGCAAAAGTCAAAGTTAAATGTGATACATATTTATTACCTTAAGTCATACGTTTTTGGTACACTCAATTAAATAAACATACGTATTCTTGAACAGCCTGATGTATTTGTATCAATTAAATGTTCCTGGTTGGACATATTCTCGCATTGTTTTAATTATAACTGTTCGCTAAGGTGCTTTAGCCATAGTCTGCATTCACTGTTTACATTCATATTTAGAATAATACCAAACGACCTTCTCAAGATGGCGCGGCGCAGAAGCTTTATGAACTACCAATGAGGCGTGTGGGTTTCTGTGGGAAAATGACATCCTGACGTCCCTGCAGCATCTCGCTCGTAAGGTATCGATGCTAATGCATTTCCATTTGTTATTTCATCTATCTGTGTGGATTCTGAACAGATTGTGTGGTTCACGTACCATAATAAGGGGGCTGTAACTCGGCTAAAAAGAGTAAATTCATGTAACTTTCTCTGAACGCTAAGTTGGATAGCTAGCGAAATCAACGTTAGCTGGAGATGCAGCCTCATGGACGTGCTACGTTTCTAGAGTGATAAATAAGAGGCCGATACATAAACTAGTTTCTTTATCACACGTAGTAGTGTAACTACGTAGTAACTAGTTATCTGCCAGTTTAGTTGCTATGTGTATTCCAAGGTAACGTTTGAAGTACGTAACAAAAAGCCAGTTGGAGTAACTTAGGAGAGTCCAATCAAATCTGCTTTCAAATCTTCATGGAAGCATTTAATTCAATGAACTTTATTCATTCAGTCGTGTTCAATAATAAGCTGAATTATATAGATGACATACAGTGCGTGCAGCAGTGACTTACACAATCCATATAAATAATTCGTATGTAAAGGAGTTTAAGTTATCTTTTTAATAAAGATTCGAATCAATCCTCATGCTCTGCAAAATAATATTTAATCTAACCCTTAAACATACAAGACAACTCAGTTTTTTAACCTATTTATTTATATTGCTTCATGGTTGTATGTCATGATGTAACGAACTTTCAGATAACGAACAAAAACACAACCTACCTGAGTCTGCAGAATGTATAACAATCATACTGCATCAGTATTGAAAGCAAATGCCTATTTTCTTACTCTCAAATCGTTCTCATTATTTTTTCAAGCAGTACCACCTGCCACCATGGACGACCTGACCAGAGCCCTGTCAGCCAGCTTCGCGGTCTCCAAGGTGCCCAACAGCACGTCCAGTGCCCACCCCCGCCTGGCCCAGTACAAGAGCAAGTTCAGCGTGTTGGAGCAGAGCGAGAGACGCAGGCGGTTCCTGGAACTTCAGAAAACGTGAGTTTGTTTACTTTAATCCATGACAATCAAGACCAACAAATGTAAGAGTTCCCATGAGATAATTTAGCTCACTGTGTTCATTTGCACTCTTGTGGGTTAGGGTGTTGTTGACCAGATGAAAACTTCTGTTCGCAAACCCCAATGTTTACCTATAGGCAGGCTTGTTGTAGGCTTTTGACCTAACCTAGCAAACAAACAAGCTAAAACTGAAGCATTTAGTGGTGACTACGTTATTTGTGTTGATTGTTTACGCAAACACAGACGTTTGTTTGCATCTGCGTACACGCACATGCTCGCCTGTCTCACTGTTGTAACTTGTTTATGCTTTATTAGACAACTGTTACCTTTAGGCCATTATTTTGTTGGACGTGTGCGTGTGTATTCTGTCTTAGTGTTGTAAGTTGTTTATGCTTTATTAGACAACTGTTGCATTTCGGCCATTGTTTTTGTGTGTGTGTGTGTGTGTGTGTGTGTGTGTGTGTGTGTGTGTGTGTGTGTGTGTGTGTGTGTGTGTGTGTGTGTGTGTGTGTGTGTGTGTGTGTGTGTGTGTGTGTGTGTGTGTGCGTGCAGCAAAAGGCTCAACTATGTGAATCACGCTCGGCGTCTGGCCGAAGGAGACTGGGCGGGGCCAGACAGTGATGGGGAGGAGGAGGAGATGGAGAAGAAGGAGGAAGGAGGCGTGAAGGAGGAGGAGGGGGAGGAAGATGAAGGGATGGAGATAGAGAAGAGGAAGTTACCGAGGCATTACGCCAACCAGGTTGGTGTTGTTTGTGTGTGGATTGTAAACTTCCCAAACAAGAAAAAACGTTGTTGTTTTTTACAGCAACACCAGTAGTGTTGAAAAATAATATAAAAATAAAATAATATAAAACTAAAAAGATATCAAGTATCTTCTTTTGCCAAAAGGGGGCACTGTTGCTCTGCTCTTAATGTTTTCATCCAGTGGAATCGTTTCTGAAAAATCGTACTGGCTTGTTTTTGTTTACTTTTTTTACATGAATAATGCTGGATGTGTATTTGTGCTTCTTTTAGCTGATGCTGTCAGAGTGGTTGGTGGATGTCCCTACAGAGCTGGACACTGATTGGCTAATGGTGGTTTGTCCCGTGGGGAAGAGATCACTTATTGTTGCCTCCAAGGTAGGAGCCTTATGCACCTCATCTCCTACTTTGAAAATAAATGTGTGTTCGTTAGTTTCCCAGGAAGTAACAAAGAAAAAATCTTGAAGGAGCCGCTGATGAAGAACAGTTTTATGTGAAGATATAGCTATATTATCCGCCACCATTTTAAAATGTTGCTTTTGATGCTCCATCTTTAAGAATTCAGAATACTTCCCAGAATGAACCAGAATTCAGTCCAACCCCAAATTAAAACGGGAACAAAAGGGGCTTATTCAGCTCATCTGAAACACATTAGTTAAAAGAGCGGGAAATACAGGGGGAAGGAAGATCCTGTAGAGGTTACCAGCATCCATTCAGGATCTGCATTCCTAGTATTCAGCCTTAATTTAAAAATCCCCTATAAAGGCTTGTCTTTCCTATCGAGGCCTGACTGCTAGGCTGAAGGAGGGCTCTGGCATGATTCCACATTGACACTCTCTTCAATATGTATATAACTTAACGGGTATTGACGCTGAAAATACTTGAATAACAAGTGGGTTGGCGCGATCTCTTAGGGAACTTAATACCATCATGTTACAAACTGCAAACTACCACTTTTTGCTTGAGGGTATAAAAGCTGAAAGCTAAAGCTAAAGTGGATCAATAGTGTGTGTTTGTGTGTGCGTTTCTTTTTTTCCTGCCATCAGGATGTATCTCTTCCCTACTATTGCGAAAAGTGCGGCCTCTTTGTATCGTAAATACTGTTGCTGTGGTTGTTTTTGCACAATCCTGTTAAGCATTGTCGCTGTCGCGGTCCCGTACATTTTGTGTGCGTTCGTAACTAATAAAGTTGTTGGATCTTGAATCGTCTCTCTGTGCAGGGCTCCACTGCAGCGTACACCAAGGGCGGCTACTGCGTCAACCGCTTCCCCTCTCACCTGCCCGGCGGGAACCGCCACAACTCCGCCCTGGGGAAAGGTGGGCGGAGCCACCGGCCTGTTGCTTAGCGACAGAGCAAACAGACAGACGCTCAACAAATGTTTGCTGGGGGGAAAAAAATGGTTGATGATGATGTTATGTTGATGATAATATTGACTCCGAACTTGGCAGGTCACCGAAAACATTTGGAGGTAATCGGTACCTACATGGAAATTGAGTCTCTCCTTTAAAAGAGGGAAAATGTAAATATTTTGAGAAATGTACGTATTAACGTGAGGATTTGATGATCGGATGAAACTGGATAGTTTCCTTATTTCCTCAGTAACGTGGCATAAACAGTCTGACCACTAACATTGTAGCGGTGTGCATCATCTATTGTCTCTGCACGGCATTCATTTTCATTATAACGACTTCAGTTTTGAGATTGCTCCTTTTATGCCAGTTTCGACCTCAAACCCTCCACCGAACCAGTCTTGGTGCCCACATACTAAAGAACCTCTTGTGCGGCCGTTTTCCACAGACTACACGATCCTGGACTGCATCTACAGCGAGGTGGACCGGACCTTCTACATGCTGGACGTCATGTGTTGGAGAGGCCACCCTGTGTACGACTGCCCCGTGAGTCTGCACCTCCGTTACCCAGAATCCCTTGTTCTCAGAACACCTCCCCTTCCGCGAGCACCGGGGCCTCTTGCTCTGCACGTGGGCGTCAGCCCTCCTACGGTGGCTTCAAGACGTGTGTTTTATTTTTTTAAGTCTGAGCAGATTTTTCCCCGTTAATGACTTGGAGACGGCGTGCTTGTTTTGTCATCAACAGACCGAGTTCCGCTTCTACTGGCTACAGTCCAAGGCGGAGGAGGCAGAAGGTCTGGCTGTGATCACGAAACGCAACCCGGTCAGTATCCAACCCCCCCCCTCCCCCAAAACCCTCAATGCTTACGTTGAGCCACTTTGCTCATCACTCAATGCTTCTGGCGTTATTGAGGTAGTTTTGAGGTGTTGTATATATTATTTTGATTTAGTTCATTGTGTTCAGGTTTATACCAAACTCAAGCAAAATTGTATTTATGATCAGTTATCAATATTTATGTTTCAGTGTATGTGACTGTACAAAGTACTTTTTACAAGGTAAAACAAATCCAAATTCTGATATTTTGAAAGGTTAGAGCTGCATCAGTTTAGATCTATTATGTTCAGTAGAGCTGCGATAGGTCTTGGCCAATGGCCTATATCTTTCCACCTATCTTAATATCTTATCTTCCCTGGATGCATGTCAAAAGGTTCAAGGTATCCCGAAGGCTCACGGTAAACACTCCTTGGAGACTGTTTATCTTTCCTGTCATGTGAATGTGTCCGGGGATAACATGGCATTCTATCGCTGTTTGTTTACTGACTCCACAGTTCCGGTTTGTGAGTCTTCAAAGTACGGAATGTACTGCAGAATCAATCCAGAAGGCGCTGATCTCAGGCTACGACTTCGACGTGAGTCTGGTCTATTCAGCAAATGTTTTGCAGTTGTGTGCGGCGTACAAATGTGTCTGTTTAAGATCCCAGTTATTTATGTGGTCGGATGGCCTTCAACAGATCTTCTTTGAAAATGACTAAATACTAAAGGATGAATTCACTGTTTTTCAACATGGACCCTATTTAACGATAATCTTGGGGCTAGTTGACCGTTCCAGGCGATGATGACAGACATGATGCTCCCTTATTAAGCTGGAGTGCTTCTGGGGCTGCTTGATTATGGAAAAAATCATAATCACGATTATTTTGGTCAATATTGAAATCGAGATTACTCAAACGATTATTTCTGAGTTTGAACACATGATGTATTTATTCAGCGTGTCTCTACCAAAAAACACTTCGTAACTGAGGACTTAGAGAAATTTTGCCTTAAAAAAATACACAAAATGGTCAAAAAGAAAATGTTCAATTCAAAAATAATGTACATATGTATATGTATCCAGCTGCACTTTCTCTAAAACATTTAATAAAAAAAAATAATTCTAATTAGATTATATTCGTTTTCTGGTCGTTTGACGCTAAGATCGAAATCGCGATCAAAATTCGATTAATCTGCCATCCCTGAGTGCTTCAGTCATGGCAGCCTGTTCACGGCTGCAGTGTGAACTGCTGGGCAATGTGGTCCCGTCAATGTCCTCTTAAAGTGCAAGGTCCTCTTAAAGTGCTTGTTTTTGCCACTGCTGGGCTCATTTGCTTTTCAAGTGTCCGACAACATTATGGAAAGGGATCCGTTCCATAATGAAAGAAAGTGACAGAGAAAAAAATCAATAAAAAATCTTTTATCTTTCGCCTGATCTGGTCTGCGGGCAGTAGGGACTGAAGCACTCTTGCTTGTTCAGCCCTCAGAAGCTCCAGGAAGTTATGCTTTCCACCCGACTACATTTCAATTCTCACACTTTTCCTTGTTCCACGTTTTCCACTAATAAGACAACGTGTGCTTTAATAAGCGTACAGCGTATATCCTGGTTGTATACCTCACGCCGGTCCACTGTGTGAACCGTGAGTCGTGTTGGTGTGGACGTGTATATCGTCCTCGAGCCAACCCCCAGCCTGTCCCGGTGCTCCCCAGGTGGACGGTCTGCTCTTCTACCACCGCCAGACCCACTACACCCCGGGCAGCACCCCGCTGGTGGGCTGGCTGCGGCCCTACATGGTGCCCGACATCCTGGGCATCCGGGTGGCCGAGGGGCCCCTCACCGCGCGGCCGGAGTACGCCGACCACCAGCTGCGGCAGATCCTGGAGCACAAGAAGCCGTCGAGCGAGGTGCGCCCCGGGGCCCTCGACGGCGGCTACGAGCTGGAGTACCTGTCCACGCCCAGCGTCCCGGAGGCCGAGCCCGAGACGGACGCGGCCGCTCTGCCCCGCCCCCCCCCCGTCGCCGTCGTCGTCGTCGTCGGGGAGGCCGGGATGGAGGGCTGAGCGGTGACTCTGGGTCGGCTGGTGGATGTCTGCCGTCTGGGCCCCGGTGTCTCTCCTCTCCCCTCCCCCTGGAAGCGTGGAGGCGGATCGACCTTGGAGGACGAACGGTGGGAGGACGTCGGGCCCGGTGTCACTCAAGACCCAGTTTGATCCTTCTCAGCCGCTCTTCTGGGACACGGCCTGACTGGAAACCGGACGCTGGGCTTTGAGGTGGATTTCCATCGGGAATCTTGAGATGAGTTACTGGGCGTTTCTACTGGCGCTTGATGTTGAATCGGGGGGTTTGAGTCACGTAATTTTAGGTGAAAAATGCTAGATTTTTAAACAATTGTTTTAAATTCACTCCACCAGAACACTTCTGCACTAAATAAAAAAAAGTAATAATTCGCACACCGCTAAAAACACCAATTTAAGTTTCTTTGCGAAGTGTGTGTAGACTAACAGCTACTGTTCCAACTAATCACGTGCTATTACGACATCAGCATCCGGTGCCACAGTGTTACCTGAGTCACTGTGCCTACGGTGAAATGGCTAGGAAGGGATGTGTGTCATTGGATCCACTGCATCGGGGAGCTACCATCCGCCACTCGGATGATTCAATGACTTCAGGGGAATTCACGGTGGACTTTTACTGATTGTTGGGGGGGGGGGGGGGGGGGGGGGGGGTTGTAATTGACAAATGGATTGTTTTATACTGTATGCTTCTTGGAAATAAACGTTTTGCTTATACCTGTTATGTTTACTGTACTGGGGTGAGAGGGTCACCATTTGAGGAGGCTATTTCCGATTAGGTTAAGATATGCAAGTGTCTTATTTCTGCATACCGATGCAACATGGGTGTATTCATGTTATTCCCATCTATATAGAGAATCCAGTGTATCCACATTGCACTTCATTGATCAATTATTATTTTTAACTTGTACCTTGCTTTTCTTTTGAGGTGAGTAGGCCTACTTATTCAGAGGATTCTCTCTAACGGACAGGATTCACTGGATAGCTCGAAGATTCTATTCTATTCCACCTGAATAATGTTCGTGCAGCCCTAAGGAATAGTAATAAAATATTTCACATGAATTACTGGTTGGCTGATTGGTTAAATGTGCCTCCTTTAATGTGATAAAGAGCATGGATATGCCATATGGGTCAAGAAGGCTGACATCTCCGATATCAGTGAAGAAAATCAAAACACAACCGAGAGTTCTGAGGGGAAATAAAACGTTACACGTGTGGTTACAGCGTTCGTCATCGTCACACTTTCCAAGAACCCTGCACCTCTCATTCCATAGTCACACGTTGCCCTCTCGGCCTCTCAAACACACACGCACGCACGCACACAAACGCGAGGTTACTATAAGACAGTAGGCCTATGATCTTTGAGAACACCCCCTGTCAGAGAAGGCAGAAGAGCTGCTTTCTCTCCTGTGCCTCGCCAGCATATATTCAGTTAAATGAAATAGGAGCCTTCTTGGTCAAGGTTTATTTCAGTTAAACTGTTCAGCAAAAGCTGTACCATTTGTTGTTTATAACCGCTGATGACGTGATATTTTTGGCGTAGCCGCTTTACATTCCCTCACAGTAGCCCTAATCATTGGAATTCTTTGAGATCACTGAAATAAATTTCCCTTCCAGGGAAATCCATAGCCGTTGGGATATTTGATGGCATTGATCCAAAATTAGGAGCGCTTTTAAAAGACACACAGGGCAATAGAAAACACATATCAATGTAGCCCCTGGGGGTTTATCCAATCACGTCGTCCCCAACAGCATGTCAGAAGTGAACAGGAAATCGATTGTTCTTTCTATTTAGAAAACAGCGCTTCTATGCATGTTGCCACTCATTTCCCACACACCCTCTTCCACGATCTTCTGGTGAACATGTTCTGATGCCCCACTATCATCCCAATCCTTCTGGATTGCGTGTTTCGTGGGGATTGGGCGAAAGCTGTGTGCCAATAGTTTTTTATATAAAGTTGGACAAATACAACTTGCTGTGTGCTCCTACTGCTGACGGAATGTTTAAGGCGTATTCCAAAAATAATCAGTCTGAGCCATAAAAAAATGTTGCAAAGAATGTGAAAGTGTACCCCTGGAGTGGGATGGGCTGTCTTTCGTGTTCGTGAGACGATTGGTGCCTCATTCGACTCGCTGTTTTTATGAATGGAGGCGGATGTCGTGAGTTTGTCATGCCGTACTGTGACCGCCAGGGGGCAGGCCATCACCCCGAATACGAACCCATCCGATGTTTTTTCTGCTACGCTTCACAATATAAAGGCGACGTTTAGGGATAAAACTTGCAACTCATGGCATGGATGACTCAATTATCCATAGGCCTGTGGTCGGATACGAAAAGCAAGTAGACTGTAGTGAAGTTCCCAGTACTGTATCCTTTGGCTATTCGCGCATCAAGTCCTTTCCCATTGGCGAATTTGGCCGAGAAATTTGGCTTTTTTTTTTTTCTTTTTTTAATTCTTTAAGTTTGTAAGGTAGCTTAAGGACTAAATGCATCTGTGTCCAACAACCATACAGCGTTATAACACTCGTTGGGAAATAAATGTCCAGCTTCTCCGGGACCCTTTTGAAATGCTGACTATTTAGCGTCAAAGGACAACCCCTGAAAAGCCCTCACGACACGAGGAAAACTCATCTACGTCGCCTTGATCGGTTCATGAGAGGGGCACATCTTGACCAAGGTGTGCTGAGATCCGAGAAAAAAAATGATGGCAGCGAGTTTAACAGCGGAGGAAGAACAGGTATGCCTTTTTTATCCCTTTATCGCTACCCTTATTTCTTGTCATACGTCTGAAACCGAAGGCCTATGTGTTTGTATTGGGGGCTGTGTGTTGCGCATGGCTACGGCTGCGACTCGGGATCTCCTTGCAATGGTTAAATGGCTAATCGCTACACATATTGTCGCAGGTAAAGCAGGTTATCCCATCGATTACTGGCCCATTGTTGCGTGTTGCATCCCTGGGGTTCTCGTGTTGTGCGTGGACTGTTGCGAAACAGGCCACGGGTGCGACTGTCTTTACATTCCTCCCGCACGAATGTAAAACATTAATTGCAGACGTGAATGAGTGTTATGCATAGGCATACTCATTGTATAATGCGTTCAACGATTGTTCCATACTGTTCGTCCTGAATTGTGGTTCTATTTGGTAGAAGGATAGGAAGCAGCCTATAGGGATATGCTGCTATATGCAGACTCGTTTGTTAAATGATGATGCATTTTAATTGCATGTGGAATGCTTTGGCCTGCTATAGCCTTTACACATTTTCCACAAACACATGTGTTGGTGTCGTAATGTCAAATGTATGTGTGTATGTGTGTATGTATGTGATTCCATTACATTATATTCCCCACCCCCCTTGCTACAAACTATTTCCCAAACCCAATAGGACACCACTGATCATAAGTGCCTGCCTAACTGAACTGTAACGTCCATAGGCTGTTTATAGAGCATGTGTCGACTGTTTGTGCCATGCCTATAGGCACCTGGTTCATAGAACAACGTGGATGTATCAGAAACACCCAGCAAATACATTAGTGTTATGAGCAATCTGGGCCGGACGACTTTTGTGCGTCCCTTTTTATGATGATGATTTGTAAGCTACTAATTATGGCATCCCTTTTCTCTCTGCTGATGACACTATATGCACTAAAGCCTTGTTGCAATCTTGTTTTCCTGAATGCCTGCATCATCGCCTCACAACGCAGAAAGCCTTATCTGGCTCCTTCATTTCCTGTGTGTGTGTGTGTGTGTGTGTGTGTGTGTGTGTGTGTGTGTGTGTGTGTGTGTGTGTGTGTGTGTGTGTGTGTGTGTGTGTGTGTGTGTGTGTGTGTGTGTGTGTGTGTGTGTGTGTGTGTGTGTGTGTGTGTGTGTGTCCCCCTCTCGGGAGCCTCGGAAAGAATGGTGGACTGGAAAACTTATTTCTAAAAGCAGCTGTTGAAATAATTGTGTGTGGACAACAAGTAGGCATGTGTGAGCCGTGCACCCATGTAGCCTTTCATATAGAAAAAAAAAGGCCAATGTTTGACTTAAACGGAACAAAAGCAGAAGGACAACATAAAAGTAAGGGATGTTGAGGGAGAGAGTGAGAGAGACATCATCATTGACTTCCTGTTTGTGGTATTGACTCGTGCCAGCTGGACTGACCGGGCACTGAGCTGAAGTGAATCGTCACTTGGCAACAGCAGCCCCATTGTTGTAAACAGATCGGCATGGCATCGGTAATCAAAGACCGGTCCCTTCTGACCTTCTGTCAGGAGCCGAGCAGGAGGCCATTTTAATCACAGCCGCACTCCATGACTCCTGTGCTGTCGTTGTAACGTTTGAAATGACAATGCGAGTAGGAGGTTTTCCCACCCAGATGTAGATCAGCCAACCAGGTGATGCATTCTGGTGGGTAGCTTGGGCGGCTTGGCTGGTGTCTTGGTTTGTGTCCGTCATTAATCCAAAGGACCGGAGGCTAAGGTTAGGGTTGGCTAGAACCACTTTAGTCTAATGTGCCGAGCGTGGTTGAGCTCTTTGTTTGCTAATATAAACAAGGTGTTAAAACTTTCATCAACTTATTCTTTGTAACATCAATCCATACATCACTGGAGTCCTTTAAGGCATTTGGACATAGTGTTTATTACTGAACTCACTCACTGATGAGGATACAGTGGAAGCTTTCAAATTCAGCTTCATGCAGTTGCCAACGTGTGGGTCTTATCTTTGCCAATCAATGTTAGGACAGGTGTGTGTGTGTGTGTGTGTGTGTGTGTGTGTGTGTGTGTGTGTGTGTGTGTGTGTGTGTGTGTGTGTGTGTGTGTGTGTGTGTGTGTGTGTGTGTGTGTGTGTGTGTGTGTGTGTGTGTGTGTGTGTGTGTGTGTGTGTGTGTCAGTCATCTGGCCTTTTCATCTCATCGTAAACTAGGAATGTCTCAGTTTCCTCAAACGGGCCTGCACAATAATGGTGTAGTCTATTGTGTAACGGTGTGTCATTTAATACTAGGTGTGTGTGCCAAGATATAAAACTGTAAAAGCTGGATAGAAATTCATCTCTCTTCTCTGTAAGCACAAAAAGGTATTCTGTAGCCTATCAGACCCTGAAAGGTGTTTGTAACATTCCTAAGAGTATTTTTGGAGTGCTACATTGTTACGTCAAGGATTTTCTACTTTACATTCGGATAAAGTAAATTAATCCTATCCAAATGGCATACATCGGACACAAGCTCTTATCTAACTGGCTCATCTAGTTTCAACACAGGGACAGATATCGCTTACTTGACGTTCTGGCAGGCATTGCCTAACAACCTCAAGTGCATGGAAATGACTGCGACGGCAGCGCCAATACCATTTATGTAACAGCATCCTGTCACCATGTACGTACACATGCACCCGGGAGAGACAAGCTGGTTTCTCGCCAGGGGGGGGAAACCCGGTTATGATGCATAGAAAAGCGATCCGTATCCGATAAACCTCGTCATGTAAACGCTGTAACCAGGTTTTCAGGCAATTCTACACATGAAACCAGCGTTAAGATACCAACATCACACCCACCAGGAAATGTATGCAAATACACCACCAACAGCATATTGGGTGTTCACCCTTTTTCGACACAATGGCTCACTGTTGTATGTCTGAATGTCTGTGTACGCACACACACACACATGACGTGCATGCAAGCACACACAGAAAGTCAGCCAGGACAAGTGCTGTCTCATGTTTTAAAGCAGACCAGTCGGTCATATTTACCAGAACCCTTCTGTCTTTGCGGAGCCGTGTAAACGAGACCCGAGTAGTTTGGGAATGCATAATGGATTACTTTGTGTTTTGAGTGAATGAGGCCCCCGCTGTAGAGAAAATATGAAGCAGCCAGATAAATATTTATGTATCCGATTCAGCGAAAGTCGCTTTCTGGCCTGCACGTCTTCACCACCGCTGTCATCAAAATAAACCCCACCGGCAGCCACTTAAACCCCTCTCCCTTTCAGGGCTTCACTCCTTGGAGGGTCGGACGGCTGACTTGAGCAGGGCGGCAGGTTGTTGTAAGGTTGTCTGTTCTCCTTTTTAAAGGAGGCTCAAAATCGGACCCTTGTCAATGGACCCATGAGATTGCAGAGTGCACCTGGTGACTGTGGGATGGCAGGAAGGGGCGGGGCTAGTGTAGGGCTAAACGTGTTCAGAGACCGTAGTCTCAGACATCCACCAGCTGCTGCTGCTGCTGTTTGAACACGGAACACGTTTCAGGGGCAAAGGCGTGTGCGATCTGACAGACTGTGTAATCAAAGTTATCACTTCACCTGGCCATTCATTGACATTCCCCATCGGCATTTTGATTCGCGTTGGCATTTCTATGTTGACCGGAAGGTTCTAGTCACTCACTGCTCCACCTTTCAAAGTGAGGTCACCATGACGGACTGACCTCCCACGTTTAGTTTCGGGGAAGGATAATGATTGTTTTTCAAATCGTTATTTTGTAGCTCTGCTGAACAACGCCCGTGACCAGAACTGACCTCAGCCGGCCTCCGGGAGCACAACGCTGATCTTTATGGCCCAAACTTTCAGTCTTTTTTTTATTAACAACGGCTTCTTTATCTTCGGTTTCTGTGGCTGCGTTTTTAAGAAGACCCCACTGAAGTGTAATTAAATAACGGAAAGGAAACAAGCCCCAGACCACCAGCTCCGTGCCACAATAACTATTGTCGTCTTCAATCAATGTGATGAAGACCGAATGACTTTAAAGCCCACAATGAGAAAGGATCAAATGAGTTGTTTTATGTTTTTCATCTTTTAAATGTGCACATTCCTCTTCATCTTGATGGCCTTTTTGAAAGGGTAGCCCAAGCAAGACACACTCACTCACTCACTCACTCACTCACTCACTCACTCACTCACTCACTCACTCACTCACTCGAAAGAAGACGGCCAACATTTAGTTAATTTATTTATTGCCCTTCCGACCGCGGCGGGTGACCAGCGAGGCAGGAGCGGATCTGGGAAACACACCCTGTGCATACTAAAGGGCCCGGAGAGGCCCCTGTTGTCTGGCAGGCCCGGGGCCTTCCTGTGGAGAGACAGTGGCGTCCTGTCTGCCCGGGGCCTGGGGCCCATCACTGATCGTCTTGTATT
>NC_082390.1:3473230-3620244 GCF_031168955.1 Gadus macrocephalus | reverse complement strand
GGATCTCACGACGTGAGCCGTGATGAATTGCCCTTTTTATACACACTCTGGCTTTAGGCGTTTGTTTTTTTTGTTGGGTTCCTAAACTGGGACCAGATGCGGGTCATCGCAGAGGGCAGCACATGGAAGCTCTGTCCGTAGAATTCTCCCCGAGCTACGTGACGTTGGTCGCATTCCTGTTTACGCAACATCAGGGTTTTTTTTTTTTTTTTTTTTTTTTTTTCTTTCACTTTGAGTGTTAGCATGATGTTTCAAGCAGATGCCCCACCGAAGGTTCAAGGCGCTGCAGTCACGCTCCAACCCACACATGAACGGACGCTAGCATATGCACCCGGGGGTATTGGAGAAGGGACGCTTTCTCGATTTGTCCAGATAACTGAATAGTTTTGGAAAAAATGATTAATTTATTCAGCAGACGCTTTTATCCAACTTTCACCGTGGCGATATGCGTCATTAAGAGACCATGGTGGAGGTTAGCATATCTGCCTTAATGAGGAGGACTATGGTTAGACCGTTAACATGGGGCCGGGAAACCTTTCAGCTGGGAGTCAAACGCGCGTACCACCAGCCTGCCCTTAAGGAAATGTAATTAGGACATCACTTATCCAGATCAATATGTAGGATCTTATTTCCATCTATACCAGTATTTAATTTTATGTGCATAGCACACATGATCATGAGCTCTAAAGAGGCTTTCACACCTGAGCTGTTTGTTTGAATCAAACCCTGCTGTGTTTCTTCCAATAGTATGGGGTGGTGTGAATGCTCAATCCAACTCTTGTACCGACTAACTAACTCAGTCCGCTTGGCCCGCTTCCGAGTGAACCCTGGTTTGGTTTGCCTGACCAAGTCCATTGAGAACCCTAACTGAACCAAATAAAGTATCAATTCAATTCCACCCTTGCATCGGGCCGAGTCTACCGGTTGACTTCAGATTGCTCCTCCATTATGGACGAGGCGTCCATAATAATAAGGGCTCTGCGATTCGATGACTAGCAACTCGATGATCTGTGTTTATCGCATATTGAAGGCCTTCAAAACCGAAACACAATCGTTACACTTTACTGCCCGTTTCATCTGAAGAAACCAGAATGTAATCTGAAGAGATGGGCCTTCTTTGGTTGATGGTGAATGAAAATGCATTGGCGTATGATGACATGTGGGGCCTAGATCGTGGCATAAAGACAGCGTTGGAACAACAGATTTCCTGCACTAGGTCACAATTTGTTTCCATGATCATTTTTGGTCAGTCACACGGTACATATGGAGGATTAACATAAGCTCACATCTAACCTAGTGTGATTGTCTTTTCCTCTTTTTGAAAACATTGGCTGACTTTCAGTCCGGAGCGTGCGTGCGCTGCCGGTAGGCAGAGTCTCGTTCGGTTCGACTCTCCCTCTCATTAAATTAAGCTTGAATTTAAGAGTCGCACCCTTCAGAGGCCATTCGAACATTAAAGTCTGGAGTTAAAATAAACTGCAAGGGGTGTTTAAAACGTCTCTAAAGCCCTGCAAAGTATAAAGCTGCTGCTCACGAGGCTACCGGCAATGCGGTCTGTACTCATGTGCTCTCGTGTGCTCTCGTGCACACACAGGCAGGAGACTGGAAACTTTCCGGCCAAATTCTTCTCCCTCGGCAGCGCCACAACAAACGAGGCTGGTGGACAATGTGCCGCTATACCTTTCTTTATTAAGTGGGAACATCTTTATAGGAGGAAATGCAACGTGCTGCTCATACGAGAGAACACGCATCTAGATTTTAGAGGAGTCGTTTCCACGTGAAACGGTGAAAGTAGTGCCTCATGGAAATCCCTGTTCGCTTATGAAGTTTTACTCCCTCTCCCCTTATGAGTTCCCTCAAGGACATGGAGTGAACCGGTCCCAGTTCATAGACGTACAGAGACGGAAACTCTTCAGATGTACCGGAGATGAAACTGAGAGTTGTGTTTTGGAGGAGTTTGTGTGTGTGCTCATTAACAGTAAGAATCGGGTCCGTACAGTGAACCTTTAAACACCAACCATAACTTAAATACTCATAGAAACTTAACTTAAACCATAGAGCCAGCTTTAAAATGACCAAATATTCAGATTACCCGCTCAAGACGACCTGAAAATCATCCGTGCATGGAACAATTTGCATTTAGGGCATTTAGCAGACTCCTTTTTTTATCCAAAGCTAATTTGAAAAGTCTCAATCTGCAATGTTGATAAACGCCCTGAAAGTGTGCTGAGTCGGCAAAAGGTCCCGTGCAAGTACCTTATTTTTTTCGAGGAAACAATAAAGTCAGAGATTTCTCAGAAACAGGAACTAGCTGATTCCATCTTAAAGAACGTGTTTGGCAGAAGGTCAACTTCAAGTAGGACTAGGTCGTCGCATTTGTGTGGTAGTGCTGGTGCTATGACGCGAGTCTAAAAAGAACGGGCTCCGTAGAAGGTTTCCTTCTAAAGGGTTTTCTGTGTGATGAGGAAATCTTGGAAAAGCAAAACTTGCATAAAATAGAAACATTTCAGTTCTCGCAATAGTTAATGAGTCATTCAGAGAATGGCAAACCGCAGCACCGCTTTAACTATTTGGTCATTCAGCCAGCAGCTTTATCAAACGCATCTCGCAGTGAATACAGTAAGAGGGGTACCCCGAGTTTAAGGTTAGGCCTCAGGCTTAGTACAGTAAGAGGGGTACCCCGAGGTTAAGGTTAGGCCTCAGGCTTAGTACAGTAAGAGGGGTACCCCGAGGTTAAGGTTAGGCCTCAGGCTTAGTACAGTAAGAGGGGTACCCCGAGGTTAAGGTTAGGCCTCAGGCTTAGTACAGTAAGAGGGGTACCCCGAGGTTAAGGTTAGGCCTCAGGCTTAGTACAGTAAGAGGGGTACCCCGAGGTTAAGGTTAGGCCTCAGGCTTAGTACAGTAAGAGGGGTACCCCGAGGTTAAGGTTAGGCCTCAGGCTTAGTACAGTAAGAGGGGTACCCCGAGGTTAAGGTTAGGCCTCAGGCTTAGTACAGTAAGAGGGGTACCCCGAGGTTAAGGTTAGGCCTCAGGCTTAGTACAGTAAGAGGGGTACCCCGAGGTTAAGGTTAGGCCTCAGGCTTAGTACAGTAAGAGGGGTACCCCGAGGTTAAGGTTAGGCCTCAGGCTTAGTACAGTAAGAGGGGTACCCAGAGGTTACCTCCTTCTCCCCCCCGACCTAGCCTCAACAGCCCCTCCCTCCCTCTCTCCCCCCTGGCCTCCTCCCTAACAGCCCCTCCCTCTCTCCCCCCTGGCCTCCTCCCTAACAGCCCCTCCCTCTCTCCCCCCTGGCCTCCTCCCTAACAGCCCCTCCCTCCCTCTCTCCCCCCTGGCCTCCTCCCTAACAGCCCCTCCCTCCCTCTCTCCCCCCTGGCCTCCTCCTCAACAGCCCCTCCCTCCCTCTCCCCCCCCTGGCCTCCTCCCTAACAGCCCCTCCCTCTCTCCCCCCTGGCCTCCTCCCTAACAGCCCCTCCCTCTCTCCCCCCTGGCCTCCTCCCTAACAGCCCCTCCCTCTCTCCCCCCTGGCCTCCTCCCTAACAGCCCCTCCCTCCCTCTCTCCCCCCTGGCCTCCTCCCTAACAGCCCCTCCCTCCCTCTCTCCCCCCTGGCCTCCTCCCTAACAGCCCCTCCCTCTCTCCCCAGGAGACGCGGCTGAAGGAGGGCATCGTCCGGCTACAGCCCCAGGAGGAACCCCTGCGCTCCGAGCTCCTCAGCGGGAAGTTCACCGTGCTGGTGAGTGCCCCCCCCGCCGGCCCGGCCCCGCCCGGCCCCGCCCGGCCCCGCCCGGCCCCGCCCGGCCCCGCCCTCTGCCTTCACAGGGGGTCCGCGCGGACGGCAGCAGAGGCTTTCACCCACAGCCACTTTGGATAAAAGGCCCGGCTGTGAAGGAGCGAGCGCCCGATGCGATCGATATCGGAGCAGGCTGCAGAAATGGAAGTGCGGTGGGTCTGAACACGCACGCTACGGACGGACGCTACGGACGGACGCTACGGACGGTTGCAGTTGTAGGAAGCAGCGAGTCGGGTTTAGCGTTGTTGTTTTTGTTTTTTTTCCCCCCCCGAGAGGAGATTGCAAAAGGCGTAGGAGGAGTTTGTGCATCACGACCCAAGGAGAGCCGTTCTCCATTCGACGCGGAGATGCTCGGGAGAATTGATGGGTTTGGTTCTGGGAAGAGTTGGGTCGTGGGATGTTTTGTGAAGACGGGGAGGGACTCTGCGGACCGTAGGGAAACGGCCGGGGAGCTCGTACATGGAAAGTCTGGCCTGTGAATTGGTTCCAGTTGTCCAGTGTCTGAGAAGTTTCCAGAACTCATTCATTTAAATGAGTGAATGGGGAGCAGGCTTGCACCGTGTCGATGAGACTTGATGGTTAACCTTCCATTTTGTAATCCGTCTTTCAGCTATTCTTCAAAGTTATCCCCAATAAACTCTTAAGATATAGTAATGCAGGTATAAAAAATAAAAAAGGTAGGCCTATCAATGTTATGTGAATACGTTTTGATTCTGGGAAATTGGTTTGTTCTTCCTAGGGAAAATTCCATGTCAGGAACCAAAAAAGCTACAGGCTATTGTTTACCCCCTGTAATAACCCCCCCCCCCCGTGCGGAACCAGAGCCACTGGTTCTGCACATCCTCTAGTCTGACGTCACACTCCTGCAGCCTCACATCCTGTCTGAGGTATTTTTAGTGTCCGTGCCAGAGAACACGCGCACACCAACGCGCACAAACACGGGGCTTGCTTGCTTACAAAGGGTAGGTTTCCGGAAAATGCCCCGTCTTGGCTGGCGGTTAGGGGTTCTGTATAAGCAAGCAAGACATTTTGTTGGACGCCATCTGGCCAGCCGCTGAACTTGTCTGAGACGAGACGAGATGGAGGCCAGGCGAGGGTTAATGGAAGCCGTGTCTCTCGCTGTAGATGCCCCTCCTGCTAAACTGTCGAGACGGCCCCCTTTCTGGAAACCCGCCAGTGGCCAGAAAACTGATCCAAAGCGCCCCCTTGTGGCCGTTCCTTTACTATTTCATTATTGCTTTTATTGTGTGGGGTTTTCAACTTCGGGAACACATATGTGCACACTTTGATATGTGAACATTTTGTACACCACTCTGCAGCGGCAAGTTACAACTATTTTATTGGCTGTAATACTAAAGGTCCAAATGCTGCAAATACACTGTCAGTTGGGCTATATTCAGTAGGATATATCATAGTAATATCACAGTGTTCCTCTAGAAATTCGCCCCTCCCGATCGCATTGAATCAATAAAATAAGCCTGCTTTTGACTAGCGGCCCATTGCTTTAATGAGTTGTACCAGACCCATCGGTTTGATCTGCAGCTGGACCACAGGCTCACCGTGTCTCTGTCTCTGTCTCTGTCTCTGTCTCTGTCTCTCTCTCCTTGGCGTCCCAGAGCGTACGGGACCCGTCGGGAGCCTCCATCGCCCTGTACACGGCCAAGCTCCACCACCCCAACAAGACGGGGAACCACGTGGTGCTGCAGGCTCTCTTCTACCTGCTGGACCGAGCCGTGGAGAGGTGAGGACCAAGACCACCAGAGACATACGGGCTTTAAACTTGGATTGAAATGGATTGAGGTTTTCTTTGTGATACTTTACAATAAGGGTTGAGGATTCACGTTAGTGCCGTAGTTAGTGTTTTTATAAAGCAGAAACATAGGGGTTAAGGTACGTTTGTTAGTGTTAAGCCCAACACTAACGCTATTCAATGATGCATAAATGTTATTCAAAATGAACACCATTTGTAAATTACTAGTAGACACATTAGTAAACTGTGAATTAAAGGTTCGTTCATCCATATTATGGCATTAGCTAATGTTAATTAATTAACCGTTATTGTTAAGTGTTACTGATTTGTGTTTATTTGAAAAAACGCAATTGTGTGAATTCTATTATTGACCAATTGTTTTCTACCACCATTAAAAAGATTACATTTGACCCAGGACCATGGTGAACCCATTTTGAACATGATAAATACGGTCGGTCTTTCTCCGCCACAGCTTCGAGACCCAGAGGAACGGCCTGGTGTTCATCTATGACATGGCCGGCTCCAACTATACAAACTTTGAGCTGGACCTCAGCAAGAAGATCCTCAATTTACTGAAGGTTTGCAACAGCTGTTTATACAAAGAAACCATCTGTTGATTTGGCTGCTTGGCCCATTCCAGAGTGTCAATGACCTTGATGCATTGTCATAAGCGTTGATATTATCTCAAAAGAAACAAATTTCTAAGTATTATAAACACTTATCAGTATCTAGTTCTTGTTCAAGAACAGCTTTTTTTTTTTACTGTTTGATTGCGAAAATTTGTTTTTTCTAACGTTGTTAATTGCTATGCTCTCTCTGGCCACCAGGGGGCGTTCCCGGCTAGGCTAAAGAAGGTTCTGATCGTTGGCGCCCCCGTGTGGTTCCGTGTGCCCTACAACCTGCTGAGCCTGCTGCTCAAGGAGAAGTTGAGAGAGAGGGTAAGAAGAATTAAAAATATGTATTCTACTTCATTTAAGAATGCTCGATTTTGATTGGCTGGGAGGGGTGCATTAATCCGGCATATTGCCCGCTGACTTGTCGGTTCTACTTGCTCCTGAGTGACTGAGCACAGTAGATCAATACGCCGCTTGTATCGTTTTCTATCACATACATTTCAAACATGAGGTCCATTGTAAAAATAAACCAAGGAGTGCATGTTTGATCGATCGTCATTAAAGCTGACTTGATACGAATGTAGCAACTACGTTATTAAACTAGTGATCAGATCCAGCCTTGTGTGGTTGCTAAAGAAACGAGTTACCTACAGCTGAGCTAACGTTATTCCCCGTAGTTCTAAAGGGAACTACTTTTCGAGGGAGATGAACTTAAACAGAGTATACATTTAATAAGCATGCAATACGAATAAGAAAAAGGCTAATTATTAAAGTATTTGAATTGTTTTATTATGTTGGCCGGCGCGAAGTAAATTAAACGGAATAATCACCTCAAGGCAGGGCAATAAACAGTTTGATATGCCCGGTTCGTGGAAGGTTACCGGAGCCGTCCACCAGCCGGGCATATCAAACTGTTTATTGCCCGGCCTCTCGGTGATTATTACTTAACTAAATGGAGTTATATCCGATCGGTTCTGAATTGTCCAACAGCTCGATGATAATTCAAATCGGCCAAATGCCTGGACTATTTGTGCTGCAGAAAGTACGATTTTTTTTTTCAACTTATTGACTCAAAATTAAGATGCGGGTGTGTTTTAGGAAAATTAAGCACTGCATAATGTCAAACGCATAACGGCATCACAAATCGCGGGTCTCGACCCCCTCCAACCAGGCATCCCATTGACGACACTCTCAGAAATGCAGCAGGAAAAAAAATCTACTCCCACTCACATTGGATAAAAATACATAATTAGTGTACTTATTTTGTTGTTGTTAAAAAAAAAAAAAAAAAGCAATCTCTTGTAGTCTAGTAGTAGTTGCTGTGACGCGCCCACGCCCACTCCAGCCCCCTGACCCAACCTCTCTACCCCCCCTTCCCCAGGTCCAGATGGTCCGGATGCCGGAGCTGCGGCAGCACCTCCCCAGGGACTGTCTGCCCCAGCACCTGGGCGGCTTGCTGCCCCTGGACGCCTACAGCTGGAACCAGCAGCTGCTGGCGGGGCAGAACGGCCGCGTGGACCCCGTGGACGAGCTGGTGGGCCTCCCCCTGGACGAGACCTCCGTCCACTGCGCGGCCCCGGGGCCCGACGCCATGAGGCCCCCGGACCTGCTGGCCCACCTGGGCCGTCTGCA
Source organism: Gadus macrocephalus (assembly GCF_031168955.1). Lineage (NCBI taxonomy): Eukaryota > Metazoa > Chordata > Actinopteri > Gadiformes > Gadidae > Gadus > Gadus macrocephalus. Next base: position 3,612,460 of record NC_082390.1, on the reverse strand, counting down.
GCGGCTGGGCGTCCACCAGGAGTACGAGGAGATCCGCAACGACCCCCCGGCCGGCACCTTCCACTGCGCACTGTAAGCTCTTTGGGGAGGGAGGGAGGGGGGGGGGGGGGGGTCTGTGTGATTTATTAAAGTTTTTTTTTTTAATAGGGACAGATATAGAAAAATTGACAAGTCATACGTTGTTTGCGTCATAGTATTTCTAGCCAGAGCTGATTTACGGCACTTTTCCCTAATGATGATGATAACGATGAGGCAGCCGTGACTCTGCATGCGAGTCACGGCGCATGTGAGGCACACATGCCCTGATAGCTGGCTAGAAAGCTGGCTAGAAAGCTGGCTAGAAAGCTGGCTAGATAGCTGGCTAGATAGCTGGCTAGATAGCTGGCTAGATAGCTGGCTAGAAAGCTGGCTAGAAAGCTGGCTAGAAAGCTGGCTAGAAAGCTGGCTAGAAAGCTGGCTAGAAAGCTGGCTAGAAAGCTGGCTAGAAAGCTGGCTAGATAGCTGGCTAGATAGCTGGCTAGATAGCTGGCTAGATAGCTGGCTAGATAGCTGGCTAGATAGCTGGCTAGATAGCTGGCTAGATAGCTGGCTAGATAGCTGGCTAGATAGCTGGCTAGATAGCTGGCTAGATAGCTGGCTAGATAGCTGGCTAGATAGCTGGCTAGATAGCTGGCTAGAAAGCTGGCTAGATAGATGGCTTGATTGATGCCCCCCCCCCTCCCCCGCAAAGATTCCGGTCCACCAAAATTCGGTCCAAAACATTTTGAACTCGGCAGTCGAATTCAAACCCACTGTTTTTCTTGACAGCACAATGCTACACGGTGCTTTGTGAATGTCCGCTTATTGACTTGTAGTAGATAATAAGTCAATAGTAGTTGACCGTAACCCGTGTCACCCACGCATGACCTTGCAGCGTGACACGACCAGGGCGGGATGTTTGTTCACCGGACTTGACCTCTCGTGACCTCTCTTTGTTAATTATTCTTTGACAATTTGGGCAAGGGAAATTAGTTTGGCCTTCCGGGCGCCAGGTGGGTTTGAATAACTCGCAGTGGGCAGATTTGGTTGCTAATCCAATTTTTGGGTATTCTCTTTTTCCGTGGCTTATGTTCTTTAATCCGTAAATGTCTTTTTGAGTCCCCTAAATTGCACTTTACAAATAAAATGTATTTGGTGGCTGAATTGGGTCAGCACAACCATTTCTTGTCTGATAATTTCCCTATTTTCTTGTTCCGAACAGAGCTGCCTGCAATCAGGAGCGGAATCGCTATGGCGACGTGCTTTGCCTGGACCAGACCAGAGTGCGTTTACAAGCCCGAAGGAGTGAGGTTAGTACTGTGAGGGGTTATTACTCACCAGAGTCACCATGGCTCCACTGCGCTCCAGACTGGCACCCTTATCAAATATTGATGCACTCGAGGATCACAATTTACTGTTGCGGTGCTTTTGGGCAATCGATACCTAAACCAATGTTTTAGGACTTGTAAATAAATTGTGTGTAAATTATACTATATATAAATAGTTCTTTCATTTGTTCTTCAGAAAGTAATGTTTATTGACTTATTATACATTTTTGCTCTTATTGTAACTTTATTGAGTCATTCCATTTCCATGACCAACTGCTTGACATTAATAAAGATGAATATAATCGGACCCACAGATTGAACAGGATGCATCGGTTTACTTACTTTTGAGGCGTAGATTGCCATGCCACTTTCACGGTTTCATGGGTTTATAAGTTATTGAATTTGTGCCAACGTTGTGTCTCTGCCAGAGATCGGACTACATCAACGCCAGCTTCATGGATGGCTACAAACAGAAGAATGCATACATCGGTACTCAAGGTGTGAATACAACTGTCACCTTTCAGAATGAACCGAGGGTTGGGTGCCTTGATGAAATTGGTTTCAGCAGTGCAGGGCTTATCGTGGCTCAGCAAGCAAATCAGCCAATTGAACGAGAGCATTGTTTGCGCAATGTGACCACCCTCATTCAATCAGCTTTGAGTAAGACGACTTTGTCCAATCAGGCTTTACTAAGACCGCCTAAACCAATCATCCTTTACTACACAAAGTTGAATAGAAGGCAATGGTTTGGGTCTCTTGACTATTTAAAACCAGTTCCGGAGATGGCATGCTCAGTGATCCTCTTACTCGCAAAACTAGATTACGTAACACGTTACAATAAGAACTTTTGTTCTGAACCCCGGTTGGTTACAGTCTTACTCTGCAAGTCCGTCGAAAACAATGAAACGTTGTGTTGTTCCATCCAGGTCCACTAGAAAAGACCTACGGTGATTTCTGGAGGATGATCTGGGAGCAGAATGTACTCGTCATCGTCATGACTACTAGGTAGGACGACCAATGATGTCTTCTAAAAACATATTGTTGGTCCTTCGAGCTGTGCTTCGAGTGATGGGTTAAAACAATGTAAAATGTAAACGCATGCCATTGGGGTGGACTCTTCCATCCAAGACTACACACAACCACCCACTTTGTTAAATGGCTTATCATGCGTCCACCTCTATCCTACCCTGGTCTCAATTACATTTTTATGGTCTTAGTTATTCTTCCATTCTATCTTTCATCTACGAAAATTTATATCGAACATGTAAAAGAAACACAGAAATATCATACAAAAAAATAATGATGTCACACAAAATAGAAAGCATAATTAGATACCTGAATGACAAATAATAATTGTAACATGTTAGAAAAGAAGTGGGAAGAAGTTTATACTTATTTAATCCAACCCCTTCCCCCGTAACTCATTGTAATTAAGATCCCTTAGTCATAATAATTATTATTAATAACATTTTCATTCATTATTAATATATCTATAACTATATATATATATATATATATATATATCTATAACTATATATATATATCTATAACTATATATATCTATAACTATATATATATATATATATATATAATTTTTATTTTTTATTTTTTTTAACGTATCCAAATATATAATTTTCTCCACAGGACGGACGAGGGCGGGCGGCAGAAGTGTGGGCAGTACTGGCCGCTGGAAGAGGGGGGCCAGGAGGTGTACGGCCACATGGCGGTGGTCAACCAGAGGGTGGACCACCACCCCCACTACAACCACATCTCCCTGGAGCTGCACAACACCGAGGTGGGGTAGCACCACCCACTCAGACCAGTCCCTCACCCACTCAGACCAGTCCCTTACTGGGGGGGGGGGGGGGGGGGAAAGTGGCCGGCGACGGTCCATCCAAGGCCCATATCCACACTTAATGGAAAAACATCAAAATTTTAGTTTTTATGAATTTTTAAAAACGATGCCGTTTACGTGCCCACACTATGGCAGAACAATTACGTTTTTAAAATATACTTGGATACCATACTAGCTTTTTATAAACAAAATTATAATAATTATCAAGGGTTTTCAGAATGCAATATCAACGCTGAAGGATTCATCCACTATCTTTTCTCCTTAGAATGGAAACCTAGTGCAGATCGGAAGCACAAAGCAGGAAAGAAAATAAGATTGTTATACACCTTTTATCTGCCGTAGTGGGGACATTAACCTTAACTAATCAATCCTTCACATTTAGGGCTGTATTATTTATTAAAACCAAAAATACTTTAACTAACCAAATAATTTGAATGGGATGAACTTAGTTATTTAATGGGACAGTTACACGCACATGTACATTTGTAATTGCAGTATGTACACTGAAGGCACTAGGTGTAAAGAATGCTAACACCTGGCATTATTCCAATGCTAACATCCTTAACCGCAGGACACCAGAACCTCTGTTCAAACAAAGGTATTACAGACACTCTTTCTGATTGGATGAAAATAGTGCACTTATCATGGAACAGCAAGTAAACAAATTCAGAAAGTGGTTTCAACCTCAAAACCCGTTACCCAATAGGTTCTTATCAGGTCCATGATGGAAGCAATTCAGGGACCTTTTCTTCGATACAATAGATGACCTTTTTTTGACTGCGTGGCATTTTGTCAACAAGTGTCATGTTCATACGGATAGCCAGGTCAATGTTTCCATACACATGGACAGTGCAAATTGTATTCAAGAATCAATGCATTCGATTCGAATATTTTACCCGAATCTGGAGAATTTTTGCTGATGCTTTTATCCAAAGTGACTTGCAGAGAGTCGCCCATACCTTTCATTGAGGAGCAAGTAAGGGCTATGCGTCTTCCTCTAGGATAACTACAGCTAGTCTGAGAAACTGGGAATCGAACCATAACCTTCTGGCTGAGAATAAAACCGTTTACGTATATTTAGCCCTTTAGGAGATCCAAAGTGAATTACACGTGAGGAGTACAAGCCTACACTCACGCAAATCTGGTAAAGATTCTGAATGCACCGTTTCACTATCCCGCCAGCCCAGTTTTAGTTGTGTATTTTCTTGGTTGCTTTGCCCTTATCCTGGTTCTTTCTCCCCCCCTCCCCCCTCCCCCCCCCTCCCCCAGACGTGTGAACAGAGGCAGCTCAGTCACTTCCAGTACCTGAGCTGGCCAGACTACGGGGTGCCCACCTCGGCCGTGACTCTCATCGACTTCCTGGGGGCCGTGAAGAGGCAGCAGAAGGCCGTGGCGAAGAGTTTGGGCCCCCAGTGGGCCGGACACCCACTGGGGCCCCCCATGGTGGTCCACTGTAGCGCGGGGATCGGGAGGACGGGTGAGTGTTCTCTACGGCGGCGTCAACAACAACACACACACACACACACACACACACACACACAGACACTTGCTACACACTTTACGCACACTGCACAGTTTGACTTCAGCCCCTTCTTCTGCGGATCACGTACACCTTGTGGAACATTAATGTTAGGGTTGGCCAAGACGTAGACGACACCTTTTCACACATTAAAGCCCAATCCCATTTCTACCCCTTCCCCTTCCCCTTACCCCTTCCCCTTCCCCCTTCAAGACATGGGGGAGGGGGAAGGGGAAGGGGTAAGGGGTAGAAATGGGATTGGGCCTAAATAGTGTTGACACCGACTAAATGTATCATGGGCGAAAAAAAGCACATTGTATAACGTTGTGATGGATGTGCACCTGCTGTGCTCCTCCAGGTACGTTCTGTGCCCTGGACATCTGCCTGTCCCAGCTGCAGGACATCGGCACGCTCAACGTGCGGCAGACGGTGCGCCGCATGAGGAGCCAGAGGGCCTTCAGCATCCAGACCCCAGACCAGTACTTCTTCTGCCACAACGCCATCCTGGAACACGCCCAGCGGCAAGGCCTGCTGCCGGCCAATCAGTGAGCCTCTTCTGCCAACCCCCAACCAATCCCGAGGTTTCCACGCATCCACTTGGACAAATTGATGCAGTCCGTGCTTCTTTTTTTTTTCTTTTTTCTTTTTGGAAGATAGTTCGACAGCCAGACGAAGAAGGAGGGGAGGGGCGGCGTGAGGGAATGTAACATTTATTTTTGACATTTACCAATGTAGCAAGCAACAACTTAGCCGGTCAATAACAACAATGTTCATTCTTTGTTCCGCGTTTCCTGACAAACCAGTTATTCGTGTGCTGTGGTAGACAAACCGATCTCCTCTGTTGCATTCAGGCTGCTCTGAGTGAAGAGTACAGTGCTCATAGATGTGTGCTACAGCTTAGTGTTTGGAGCCTACAATAACCACATAGTAAGAGTACCATAGTGCCACCGAGAGAGGAACAACTTTGCCTCTTTCTCTCTCTCTTCCCACTGCAGTTTTTCCATAAGAGCTGCACGGTTGATGCTGATTTTTTAAAGTAAGGATGAATGTATAGTAGGCCCCGCAAGCTAGCTTTGACTCGCACCAATAGTACTGCTGAATCCAGTGCTGAAAAAATGAATCGGTCCAGCTCACAATTCCTTACATCCGAAGAATCAGTTGATCCAAGGGCTTATTGGTCATCATTCCTGTTTTCCATTATTGCTGAATACCATTTTTTTCTATCATAATCTTTTTTTATTCACTGTCTCTGATTGTCAGTACAGACAAAAAAAAATGGTTGGTTGAAGAAGTAAGCAGGCGCAAGTAAGCAGGCGCTGCCCCTGGAATGTGTGCTCCTAAATGGCGTAACTATATCAACTTTTGAACTTATTATGCGATTTTTAAAAACAAACTATGCAGGGGATAGCTAACTGCTTTCTATTAACTGCGACGTGTCCAGTCTTTTAGTAGGGCTGGCCCAGGAGGGGTGACCTCATGGGGGGTGGGGCCTACCTCATGGGGGGTGGGGCTACCTCATGGGGGGTGGGGCTACCTCATGGGGGGTGGGGCCTACCACATGGGGTGGGGAGGGGGGCCACCAGATCTCAACACTAACTTTGTGGAACGGTGTGGAGACGGGGCAGATGAGAAATCACATCCAATTAATCAAACGGTAAACTAGGGTGTTAAAAAGCATTGTGTTACAACGTTTTCGGACTGATTGCGATCGATCATTTCAGGTCCTATCAACTGCCAGATTTAGTTGAGGTGGCCAATCCCGATTTTTGGAGGGCGAGTGCCACCCCAGGCGGTTCCCTGGAAATGGCCCTGTCTATTAACTCTGCTTTCCCTCTTCAGTCCATACGCAGAAGGCCAGTTGTTGGATGGTGTCTGCTCAGTCCTTCTACTCCAATGCAGTGCACTCCATGTTGTTTTTATTGTCTTCTAGCTGCGTCTTTGTAATGTGAGACTCTCTAGGGCATTCTAGGATTTGTATTGACACACACACACACACACACACACACACACACACACACACACACACACACACACACACACACACACACACACACACACACACACACACACACACACACACACACACACACACACACACACACACACACACACACCCCCCCCCCCCCCCCCCCCCGAGTGGTCCACCCAGCAGTGACTGTCCTAAAAGCCCATGTCTGCCAGTCACCTGTTGCCAAACCACATGTAGTGCAATAGATAACTTTTCTTCTTCCGTCGTTATACACAAGTCCCGTATTAGCACTTTGAAATAACCAATCCTCTTTGAGATTAGTCCCTAATGTCTGTTATCAGTGGAATGCTTTAAAGACCGGATTCATTCATAAGTTTGGCAGTGATCCTGGGATGAGTATGCTATTTGAGATTAACTCTAACAGACTGTATGTGAATAACATTCTATGGGCCGTTTTTTGACTTCAGTGTGTGTGCGTGTGTGGATTAACTGCCACGTGAATGAAAAACTTTTTTTTTTTATAATTAATATCCTTATAAATGTGTTGTAGTTACAAAGTTGCTTTTATCTGATCCCTGTATCTTGTATTGATTTATAGTATATATACAAAATATATATATATTTAAAACTGTTCAGCATTTTTTATTTGGATGAAAGAATGTGTTCTTTACTACAGAATTCATATTGAATTTGGTTGTAGTGAAGCTTAGGGAGTCTTGACATCTTTCATGGACACTTATTGTTCTTTTTCAATTATGGACACAATGCGTGCCTCATTTTATTTTTATATTCTATTCAGCGGCTGTTTTCATACAGTTATTCAGGCTATACGATTTACATTAATTTTATATTCGTTCTGTTGTATTGCATTTACAATTAGTCTGTTTATTGAATCAAGCTATTCTGTATTAAACCACTTTGTCAACGTCTGTATGTGGTTGTCATTGCCTACAGTTTTCAGTTGAATGACTATTGGAATTTATACTACATATTCTCAACATAAATACCATGAGTTGTGGCTAAAACTATCTCATTTCTTTCAATGGGTGAAAATATGGATTATTAGATAAACTTAAGATAGCTTAAGTCAGTCAAACATTCAAAAGAAAGCAGTGGTTTTAGCAAGCCAAGAATATAAATGTCTTAACTCTTTCAGAAGATAAGTTATGCATGGTTACTATTCTGTGCATTTCTAAACAGTCAGTGCAAACGTATGTCAAAATGTAAAACTTTGGATTGAATAAAAAGTATATTTATGAAGAGAATCATTGAACAATGTCCTGACGCTAGTCCCGTTTTAGCGGGCGATATTCAAAACCAAATGACGTATTTTGTAGTACGTGCCAATGCCAGCGGAGGGGGCGTCTCCAACTATTTTGTTACAAACACGAATCCGGAGTAAGAAGTCTTTTCCTGGGTATGTAACAGCTGTTTAAACAAAACTAAATAAATAGTAATTATCATTCACCGCAAATTGCCTTCGTTTCGATAGGAAAAAGGTTATCCAGTGTAGCGTTTGGTGTCCACCAGAACGAATTTAAAAATGCGTTCAGTGGCAATGATCGCTTAAGCATAGCGTGTTTAACAGTCGAATCAAGACGGGGAATTGGATTGTTTGAACAATCTAGACACGACATTTAACACCAATGTTGGGGGAAGTCCTCATGTGTAGAAGTCGAAGCCTTCGCCTGCAGTGTGCATATCGCTTGTTGGCAAACGGAGCGGTAGGGGGAGGGAGTTGTTGTGAGACAGGTTAGACATTTTACTCCCAATGTTGAAGTAAACAAAGAATAGGATTTGTAATGCCCACCCGTGCTTTCCCCTAAAAGCAGGAACAACAGCTGCGCACCGGGACCCTTCGAATTTCGCGATCAAATTAAAATCACCATTTCTAAAAAACAATTTCAAACCCGTTGCGTTTGACTTTGGCATTGTTTAGAAAGGACGAACCGAATCGAGCCCGCGCTGCCTAGGGGAGATGCGATCCTGAACGCCCAGGCCACTTGGCCGTGTCCAAATGGGTTAATGAAGGGCGTAATAACCCGGTGTAGCGCTTCTACGCAACGGATCCGCCTTTGTTTCGCTATCATTTGTGTCAACGATACGTGACCACACACACGACCTAAAGGCACAGGGGCGAATGGCTCCCGAGTCGTGTTTGAGTCCAGTGTTACGTTCTCTCCACTCCCCGCATTGCGTGTCCTTTTTTGCGTTGGACTCGAACATATTTGTTTTGAACACTTAATGCACTATACTCGTGAGGCACCCACATCGTTTAAATGTCCTCTTCAAATGGAGGGATTGAGCGTCGACCAGACGGTCCGGTCGGATGCATGCGATTGCAGCCAACGTTTAAGCGACATACGTGATAAGAACGTAATAATTTGAAAATAGTGCTGGGCAATGATCGCCGTTGAATGTAAATGTATCTGCCCGGATGAAGAAGGAATCCCGGGCTAGTGTTTCAACTCCGCCTCTCGTGGGCGTGCTTTATTTTGGAAGTACAACCTTTGGTGGCTTTGTATCGAGACGTCTATGTGCCTATTGGCTGTTGTGTACAGAAATGGGGGACGAAGAAAGCAAAGGCGGACATAAATCCCTCCTACAATATCACGTGTACACAGACTCGCGGAAGTAGTGTTATTTTTTTGCAAGAAAGAAGTAGTTAACTCGTGTATTTGTGGCGATGTGCCATACAAAAACATAGGCAACAACACTACCTACTTTTATTTCTCTAGCAAAATGAAGGTATGTGTGCATCGTTCTGAGGACGCACAAGTGTGTTTGTGTGTGTGTTGGGGGCGGGGGGGACACCTGCCCTACGTATTTGCTACGCAGTAGTACATATATTTGTTATATTGATATGGTGGATACTTAAATGGAACACAACACTTCATTGTGCTGCAAAATATAAACTAGACCCCGAATAAAGTCATCCTGGCGTTATCGCGCTTCAAGTCGAAATGGGCGTGATAGCAGCGCTGCATAAATTGCTGATTGACAGTTCAATACCACAATCCGATGTATTCGAACCTCCTTCTTGCGGCTCATCTAAGGTACCGACCAATGACATCGTAGAGTGGGCGGGGGGTAACCGAAGCTATGGCCAATGCTATTAGAGAAGGGGCGGGGTTAATCGCGGAGACCACGCCTTTCACAAGGAGCCAACCGAACGGAGATTGTTGTCCTCTCGGGGTGAATTTTAATTTAGCACTTCCAAGATTGTTAATATCAACTGTTAATATTTTACTTCTCATAAATCACGCTCGCGTACTCCTCCGGCGACCCCTTTGATGGTTTCCCATCAGTAAGTGAACGTTACGGAATCGTCCAACAACTTCAGCTGGCTATTCAGGAGAGTGGTGAGTTCCAGTCAAATTCATTCAACGTGCTAACTTGGCTAACTAACGATACCACGATTTTAAAAATGCAATGGCAAAGAAGTGAGGCATTCACCCCTCCACCATAGTCGTAGCCATGCTATGGCGTTGTTTATAAACGCGCCTTTTACGTGTTGCCCCAGCTGTGAATATGCTGGACAGCCTACCGTATCGCTAACGGTTAGCCGCATGTGCCTTGCTCGTAGCCCGGATTGTGTCCGGAGTCTCGTGTTGTTTACATTAGCGAGCTTCTAACCCTCGGCGGTACAACCTGCTCCGAGGCGACTAAGTAGTCTGCGAGTGGATCGCTGTGTTATTTTCTCAGCCAGATGAGCAATGCTAAGACGTAGCTGAGATCCCGATAAAAGAGGACCTCGGTGCACAGCTGCACCCCGGCGCTCTGTGCACCGGCGCCATGCTCTAAATGGCGGGTGCGTGGAGAACTCGAGGTCGGTGCTTGCGTTGCTAGGCCGCGTAGCGAAAGGGGGACGGTCACTGAAGCCAACAAGTTGGCCATCGTAATCATCACAAAATAACGCGTTTATAAAGTACCGGACGAGAACGATTCACGGTCGGTTATCAGAACGGATATTGAACCGCTGTGATAGTGCCTGCCTTAACGGCTCCGTGCACCTCGATGCACATGACCGAGAGCGTCTGTCGGACGAGCGGTTGCGTTACTAGCCGTCTTCAGGGCTGGTTCTATATATTTTTTTAATTTATTTTTTTCATAACAACTTTGTCTGGATCGTCGTCATCCATTCAGTTCCCCCGTGGTTGGTGGTTTGTTGGGAAGCAATTTGTGAATGGCAGATGCCCACGTTTACAAAACACCTGTTTTCTTTTTTCTTTTTGCCTCGGTGACGTAGTCGGTACATTTCATTGGCTACGGTGGATTGCGAAAAAAACTTTATTGTATGTTTCCCTTCAGTGTATGGATTCTACAAAGGTTTGAAAAGTGGCGGCTGGTGAATTTTATTTTAGGGGGGGCTGAAAGTTTGAAAACAAACCCCTGTAGGGGGGTCTGGGGGCATCCTCCCCCCGAAGACTTTTTTGTGATTTTCCCATACAAATGAAACATTCTGGTGCATCCTGACTAATAAAGACAAAATATGACATTTCCTTACAAAGACAAATGGAGCCGGGGAACTATGTTTAAACTTAATTTATTTGCCGAATTCAGCAAGATTAAATTGCAAATGCATCAACAATAATTGGGAATTATACAAAAGTTAACATTCTCTCTCTGTCTCTATGTGTGTTTTTGAGAGTGAGTTAGTGAGTGAGAGAGAGAATGTGATTCTAAAAGGGGTGAGTGTGTTACGGCCAATCTATTGTGTTGGTAACTTCACTCATAAATCTATCTACAGTCAAGTATGCATTTAGACAAATACGATAAAATATCAATATAATATGTGCAACCTTTTATGTGTGGTTGTTCAAGACACACTGAAAGCATGATGCCACCATAGGTTTGCAGAGAACTACATACAATATGCATACTGAAGGCATGATGCAACCATAGGTTTGCAGAGAACTATATACAATATGCACACTGAAGGCATGATCCCACCATAGGTTTGCAGAGAACTACATACATATGCACACTGAAGCTGCACACTTGATTCCGGATTCTCATAGATCAGAGACAGTTCTGTCTTGAGCTTTGCCTTGTTCAGCGTGGGATATGCCTTCACAGTGGCATTCAGAGCATCAGCAGGAAATGAATGGCAGTACCTTAAACATATTTCCTTGTACTACGGTAGCACTCACAAGGTGGCCAGTGAAAGAGAACCTCGCTTTGGTGTGAGCCAGGATGGTGTCGCAGACCTATTCAGACAGCCTCTGCTTTGCCTCTTCTGTCAAAGCTGTCCTAGGTCTGTCGGTTCCTGATGGCTCTTAGAGCTGGTCAGAGTCTCTGAATGCAAACAAACCAATAATGTGTTTGTTAGGCTGTGTACAGTACTGTAGTCTACGTGATGCACATGTCCCACTTAAAATGGGCAGGAATGCATAATGTTAGTGTTAAACACTGTTTTTTATCTACTGTGTTGGTAACTTCACTCATAAATCCAATCCAGAAAAAATATCCTCTTTCTCCCAGTTGGTAGTGTGTCGCCCAAAACCGAATAGGCTAAAACTATGTTGGCTTTTATGTGCAAATGGTGTACTTTGGCGTTCCCATTTAAAACAAAATAACCACGCTCGTCACCTCCAATGTAAATGTTTTTCACACTGCAACATATGAAACCATTATCTACGGTTGGTTTGGACGAATACGTTTTTTTACTGATGGTACCAATTGTAAAACACAACAACAAATCCCCCAGTTATTAATGAAGTCCATCTACTGTAAATGCATAGCATGCACGTTAAAGCGTTGCATTCAAGATGGTTTTATTGTCATATGCACAGTAATTACAGAGCAGTTGCTGGCAATGAAATTCTCTAGTCTTGGGCTCCACCAACAGTGCAATATAAGAGAACGTAAAAGTATATGAGAAACACAAGTAGGAAAGCTGAGACTTCAATTCAAATTCTCAAACCTTGCAATGCCTTGTCATCCTCCAGGTCCCTCAGCCCCCTGGAGCATGAGTTCATAATGAAGCGGTGTGTGGAGGAACAGGAGACTGTGTTTGCGTCCCAGCACCAGCAGCAGCAGCAGCCGCAGAGGCGGCTCCCGGGCAGCGCGGAGGCCTTCCAGCACCGCGTGCTGGCTCCCGCCCCGGCCGTGTACGAGCCCGCACCCGACAGCATGCAGCCCACGGCGGGCGTCCAGTACGCCGGCCCTCCGGGTTACCAGGTACAGCCTCCAGCATGGACCCCCACCACCCCACCACCACCCCAAAGGGATGTTGAAGGGATGTGGGCTAAAAATGTTTGTTTGGTTCCGGTTTCCGACCGACCCTGTCAATTTATGTGCGACCCAAATTATTTTATGAACTTAAAAAAAAAAAAAAGTTTTGATGCAAACTATTATTACGTTTGCGTACAGCACCTCTTCATTCTGTACAAGGATGACAGCATTCTCTCGTTTTTAAATGAAAACAACCTACCCATCATTCGCTGCCGCTGAAAATAAATAAATAAATAAATAAATAAAATATATTCCCTACCTACCCATGACCTCAACTGACAACCAACAGGAACCAAACTTTTTTTTTTTTTTTAGGCCTCTGTTTTCATAACCACGTTGTATTAAAACTGTTTTACTGGACTATTGTTTGCAGGTTAACTATGGGGAGTAGGATAGAGTAAGTGTGTGGGAATGGAAATGTCCCACCGCCTACCTGTAAGCATTCTTAAGCTAGTGGCTGAACCCGTACTAACTCATTAACGACATGAGAAAAAAATATTATAATGGGTTGTAATTATTATACCTCCAGCCAGTCCCTCCAGAAAAACGCGATTATGCGATCGCATAATTCAACGCATAATCAGCCAAAGTCTGCATATTCATGCGGGGGGCGCATTTTTTTCAAATTTGCCGCACTTTCACCGCATAAATTGCAGATTTCAGCGCAAAATATGCGGGACTTGCATGATTTCATAATCCCTGCATTTTCGTTGCAAAAAAGTCACATATATCTTAGCAGAAAGTTGAAAAATGTTGCGTTTACTTCACATTTCCCCCTGTTGCCATGGCAGCGTTATAAAGTGACGTAATTACATCACTTCTCGCAGTTCCCGCCATTTCTCTCAAATTCCCACATTTTTTGCAAGTTCCCGTAATTTCATCGCATAAAATTGCATAAACATGCCGCATATTTCATTGCGTTTTTTAAGAAAAAGTGCCGCATAATCAAGGATTTCTGGCCGTAACAATCACAAAAAAACGTCGCATTTTTTCGGAGGGACTGTCCAGCCTTCATATCGTCCCCTGTTCCTCCAGGTTCCCAACGCGGCCCAGAACAGTGCGGGCCACGGGCACACCTCCAGCCCTGCCGTCCATGGGGGGCCAGCCCACCACCACAGCCCAGCGGTACAGGCCCACGGGCCCGCCGGGATGCACGGCCACACCCCCGCCCCCCAGGCCACCGCCCAGGGACAGCAGTTCCAGAGGCTCAAGGTACGCCATGGGCGCACTGCGGTTAAAGCAGACACCTGTCGAGAAGTTTGGGATTTCAGTGGGACATCTACAGAGAGTGTGGGTTGGGATGTGGAGCCAATGGGTGGGGCCCCTGGTGCGTCTCTTTGAGGGAAGCCTGCAAGAGGACGATGATGGCATTGCACGCACATCAAATTCAAACAATCATCTGGTGGTTTTTTATCTGGCATGTCTCACACTTTATATACACACATCAGCCAGCAATTTTAGAAACTAAGTGGGTGCCTGCTTATGTGATGATACATTTTATTTAGGCTTGGAGGAAAGTACTTAGTCAATAATCACTAGGGCTGTGCAATTAAGCTAATTTTGATCGCAATTTCGCGTTTTGGGTCAAACGAGTATAATTATTTTATTCATTACATGAATTGTAATGATTGATATGAAATTGCTGAACAGCTGGATACATATTTATACATAACTTTTTATTTGAAATTGTTCTATTTAAACATTTTGTGTATTTTTTTTTTAAGGGGACTTTTCAAAGTTCTCAGTTACAAAGGTTGTTTTTTTGAGAATTTTTTTAAATTCCAAAATAATCGTTTGAATGATCGTGATTTCAATATTGACCAAAATAATCGTGATTATGATTTATTTCCATAATCGAGCAGGCCTAGTATTCACTCATTGTGCTGTTCATAATTACAATCACTTGCATTATAACACATCTTCACTAACAGTAATGGCTTCAGACTTGGTTCAACACTAAGCTGCCAGTTTCTGTTTGTATTTATGCTTTGTAAAACTTATTTAACAGGTTGAGAAATGGAAACCTTTTTATTGCCAAGTATGATATAACAAACTGTTGTGTATTAGTGCTGATATACAAGATATGAAAACGTCACAGGATATCAAATTAAACTGTAGATATAGAAAAAACAAATCTAAAAACATAAACAAAATGTATATGTACGTTAAGTGAACAGAAAGCTCACTTTCTTACATGTACTTTTGTCTATTCCTCCAGGTGGAAGATGCGCTGTCCTACTTGGATCAGGTCAAACTGCAGTTCGGCAACCACCCTCAAGTCTACAATGACTTCCTGGACATCATGAAGGAGTTCAAGTCTCAGAGGTATGTGTCATGTTATCAGAAGGTCGGCCAACGATGCACATCATCAGTGATAATCAGTGATGCGCTCAAGGCAAAGCTCATTTACCACTAGTGTCCCCCAAGAGAATGCACCTGGTTCTTCCGATAAGTCAACATGGGTAGTCACCTTGTGTGGAACGCACGCACGCACGCACGCACGCACGCACCTCTGGGATTTGTTTATTATGAGAAGCATGAGAGCAGCCTGAAGGAAGTGGATGCACGTCACACGTGGAATTGATTTAGAGAATTAAGCATGAGTTGTCGTGGTTGGGAAACGGGCAAAAACGTTGAGACACCGTTCTCAGAAGTGGGGCCACCCCCACCGGTGGCAGATGACACAGCATTGAGCAAGGCAGGGGAAGCCCACATGTTAACAAGCTCCCACCGCAAATTCAGGCACTGGATGCGATGCGTTTGGAGTCACTTTCCTGCGTTTGGAGTCACTTTTTCCAGCTTTATTACCCTAAAGAGGAGCATGATGCCACGTAGCCACTCTGCCAACCTGTGGATTACACCCGAGCATTTAAAATGTGCTTCATAAAGCTACTTATTTTTTATTCTTTTTATCTGAGTTATGTTTTTTTTTTTAATCTTTTAATGATTTTCAAACTACCCCAACCACACCATTCAGGCCTCTTCGAATTTGTTATCTCTGGACAAATCCAGTATTTTATCCATCAATACCAGATACTGAACCTCTTGTCTCAGGCCCCGGAACAAAGGGGCCCGAGACTCAGTATATATCAGACATCCAAACGGCGCGCATTTTGGCGCGAGTCGCTTTTTTATCATACATGTTGGGGAGGTTTTTTTTGGGGGGGGGGGGGGGGGGGGTGCGTCGATCGGTGCGCGCGTACAGTACAGGTGTCAATATTCCGTAATCTGACTGACTGAGACCCCCCCCCCGTGCCTTCGAAGTAAAGAAAAGTGATTCCGGAAATGATTTTGTAAGGGGACCAATCAAAGCCCTTGTCGTCGCGTCGAAACATTAGATGCGCATACGCACGGAAGAGCTTAGACCGGGCTCAGAAAATCAAGCCCGACCCCAAGCCCGTGCACGTTCTGTCCGAGCCCGGCCCGACCCGACACATAAATTATGAGCCCTAGCCCGATTTCAACCGGCATTTATTTTAACACATATGTAACTTTGTACACATTTGTTACTAGGCCTACCCCGCTAAATATATATGTAAGGGATAATGTATAGTGTAGCACCCACCCAAGTGGGTGCTACATATTGGTGGTGGTTAGTGAGGTCCCCCCTTCACTTTAGGCGTCTTTGAGTGTTATTAATTATTATTATTCTTCATGTTTAACCTCTGTTTTCCTTTTATTCCTAGTCTGTTTTACATAGTTTTGAATGATGACTATATGCTCTGTAAGGTGACCTTGGGTGTCTTGAAAGGCGCCTCTAAATTAAATGTATTATTATTATTATTATTATTATAGAACGCCGGTCATTATCGGGAAAATAAGCCCCGACAGGGCGAACAGTAGGCTACACCGACGCGCAGCGAAGGCGTCTTGCTTCGCCCTGAAGGGGCTTATTTTCGAAAATGACCGGCGACGTTCTATACATGATCCCGCTTATAACACGGCTACTTGCCAAAACTAAAAAAATAACTACATGGTGTGCCTTTTTACAATTTATTCGTTACCAGCATTCATTCATCATTTTTTCACAATGTCTTGTTTTTAAAAGATTTATGATGACTTTATGCTCTGTAAGGTGACCTTGGGTGCCTTGAAAGGCGCCTCTAAATTAAATGTATTATTATTATTATTATTATTATTATTCGTAGTGTTGATCAGCAGAGCAATAATAAATTGTCCGCAAAGACGGTGACGTCGCTTAGCAACAGAAGACACTGGGGTTAACAAGTCACCGGACTAGCTACAAAAGTGAACGGAGTGTTCCACGGCATTGAGAAGACCTGTGTAATAAAGGCCTATAATATTTCTCTTTATGGCATAGATTTCTCCTCAGATTAGGCCAATAAACCAATGATAAAAATAAAAGTAAAAACGCTCGACCAAAGGCCCGGCCCGAGGATAGTGGTGGGAAATATCGGAGAAGGATGCACTTATTGTGCAGCAGGACGCAGGGTGCAAGTGCAGTTGGAAGTGGTCATGGCTAAAATCAGAAGCCACGACTGAGGTGAATACAGTGAAGCATAACTTTCCACTGTCTGACTTTTTCAAAGAAATTGAGAAAAAAGGATGTGCTAAATGCACACACTGCATTAAATAAATAAATTATGCCAGCAGGGGTGTACATGCCCTGTATGCACACTGTAAGGCAGACATTCATCGGAGGAAAGTGACAACAACAATAACCACACAAAGTGTTGCACAGCTTCTCCGAAACCCTCTTCCAGAAACCCCCTAAGCAGCAGATAAGATCAGGGACAGTGCCAGGCCTATACTGCCAGTACCTGTACCTGTGATCGCATATCCAATGCAGAGGTGTGTGTTAGTGTGTGTGTGAAAATAAATTAACTTAGTTTAAAAAGGCACTTTAACTGAGTAACTAATATATTTTTTATCTTTCTAGGCATATAGCATATAGCATAGGCCTTCTCATGATAATACGATATCATGCCGTCATATTTTTTCCGACTTCGGGTAGCTCTCTCTTTTTTTTTGTCATACATGTGTTTGCATCCCTGATATATACTCCGTGTACCCCTTTGGTCTCGCCCCACCGCAGCATCGACACCCCGGGGGTCATCAGCCGCGTGTCGCAGCTCTTCAAGGGCCACCCGGACCTCATCATGGGCTTCAACACCTTCCTGCCGCCGGGCTACAAGATCGAGGTCCAGCACAGCGAGCTGGTGAACGTCACCACGCCGGGCCAGATCCACCACATCACCCCGCACGGCATCACGGTCCAGAACATCCCCATGCCGGGGGCGCCCGCTCAGCCCCAGGCCCCGCTCCACGCCCAGCTCCTGGCCCTCGCCAACCCCGCCGCATCGGCCGCTGCCGCCGCCACCACCAGCGCCCCGGTTCTGCTGGCACAGCCCTCCCCGGCCAAGATGAGCAAGGTGGGTACCGGAGCGGCTGTCGCTCGGACGCCACTGTCCGGGTCGTGGTTCTCGCTATCGTCGGTTTCTGTCGTCCGGCAGACTTTATGTGTTTTATTATGCGAGGGGGTTGATCGTGAACATCTTTATGTTTCGTTGGTCTGCTCTGGTGTTCTGTGTTATCCTCGACGTCAGCGAGAGGAACTAAGGCTGGGGCTTGTTAAGAGGAAGTTAGACTCCTCGACACGTATTGTAACGTATATATTACGCACGTGTAACATTTTATCGCAAATCTGAGTGATTGCTGAGTGTGGGCAGGGGAAATGGGTCATTTAAAGAAATGACACAGGCAATATCTATTTTACTTCCTGACTTTTGGCAGAACATGCACTTATAAAACATTTCCAGCCCTTTACTCATTTCTATTTCAGCGGTTAGACATTTCAATGGCACCGTTGAGATTTTACTTCCAGATCCATGTTCTTTATCTACCGTGCAAGTATCGTTTCTTGCGTGACAAAAGTAAGTGGGTTTAGTAGGTGACCTTGGGTGTCTTGAAAGGCGCCTCCTAAATTAAATGTATTATTATTATTATTAAAAGTGCACCGTTTTATTACCGTCTTCCATGACGTTCATCTTAAATCTAATCCAGAGCCCACACCGCCTTTCACTGAAACGTAACCCTCGCTGACCCCCCCCCCAGACGCAGCAGTCTCCCGTCCTGACGCCGAGCGGCCAGAGCAACCCGTCCATCCCGGTGTACACCTCCCCGCGCTCGCCGCCCCTGCAGCTCCACCCGCCCTCCGGCGCCACGCCCGCCGGGCCGGCCGCGCAGAACAGCCAGCCCGTGGAGTTCAACCACGCCATCAACTACGTCAACAAGATCAAGAACCGTTTCCAGGGCCAGCCCGACATCTACAAGGCCTTCCTGGAGATCCTGCACACGTACCAGGTCCGCACGGCTACTCGCGTGACACTCGCCGCGTAGCCGCTCAGAGGGGCGCTGTCACCCGTAGAGGCATCCGGTGATCTCGGATGCACGTGGGGTCGAAAGGTTGCTAGTTCGATCCCCGACTTCTCCTAGCTGAGTGTTGACGTGGCCCTGAGCGAGACACTTAACCCTAACCGCTCCTGACCTGTCGCCTTGCATGGATGACTCTGCCGTCGGTGTGTCAATGTGTGTATTAACCGTTGTAAGTCGCTTTGGATAAAAGCGCCTGCTAAATGCCCTTTGGTCAGAAAGTTGCCCCCAACCTCTTTCTACACCATGGCACACTAGTGATTGTTGGTCCTTTATTGACATTACCAATGTCAGCAATGTCCCTCGACTTCAGCTGTATATGATGCCACCCTGAGCTGGGGTGGGGGTCAGGAAACGACTAGGATAGGACGTAGGAGTCCCATAAAAGTTATGGGTTTAAACCCTAATGCCCGCAGATACCTTACCCCTACCCAGATTGCTAACAAGGGCAAGAGAACCAACCCCTGCCTGCTACTGAATGACCTCTCAAACTCACCATCAGTGGTTCGGTAACTGTTTTCATTCCGTGTTGATCAGAAGTAAAACCTACTACGAGTGGCGCTGTAACTGTGTGTTTCATTGTGTGTGTGTGTGTGTGTGTGTGTGTGTGTGTGTGTGTGTGTGTGTGTGTGTGTGTGTGTGTGTGTGTGTGTGTGTGTGTGTGTGTGTGTGTGTGTGTGTGTGTGTGTGTGTGTGTGGATCAGAAGGAGCAGCGGAACGCCAAAGAGGCCGGGGGGAACTACACGCCGGCCCTGACGGAGCAGGAGGTGTACGCCCAGGTGGCCCGGCTCTTCAAGAACCAGGAGGACCTGCTGTCGGAGTTCGGCCAGTTCCTCCCCGACGCCAACAGCTCGGTGGTAAGCTCGACCGCAATCAGCAGGGATCACATCGGCCTAAAGGTGACGTATTGCACCGCCAGGTGTGAGTGTGGTCAGCCGTTACGAGCGGCTCGTAACGGCTGACCACACTCACACCTGCCGGTGCAATAAGTCACCTTTTAAGTATTTGGGTAATGTCGAAGTATGCCTTCCTTACTACAACCCTTGCGTTGAGGTCCTGACCGACTCTTGACGGCTAACCGTGCCTGTCCATGTCTCCAACCCCCCTCCTGTCCTGCGGTGTGCGTGTGTGCGTGTGTGCGTGTGCGCGTGTGCGTGTGCGTGTGTGTGTGTGTGTGTGTGTGTGTGTGTGTGTGTGTGTGTGTGTGTGTGTGTGTGTGTGTGTGTGTGTGTGTGTGTGTGTGTGTGTGTGTGCGTGCGTTCTGCAGCTTTTGAGTAAAACCACGGCGGAGAAGGCGGAGTCGGTGCGGAACGACCACGGGGGCACGGCCAAGAAGCTCCAGCTCAACAACAAACAGCGGCCCAGCCAGAACGGCTGTCCGATCCGCCGGCACCCGGCCGCCACCACCACGCCCCCCGTGAAGGTGTGCAGGGCGAAGCCTTAACCTCAACGGTCGTCAGGGCGGCTCGATTGTGATCAGAGTCACGATTATTTTGGTCCATATTGAAATCACGATTATTCAAACGATTATTTTTGAGTTTGAAAACATGTTGTGTTTATTCAGCGTGTCTCTCTCCCCCCCAAAAAAAACGTTGTAACTGAGAACTTTGAAAATTCGCCTTAAAGAAATGCACAAAATGGTAAAAAAAAAAAATCCAATCTAAAATAATATACAGATATGTATCCAGCTGTTCTGCCCTTTCCATAAAACATTAAATAAAAAATATATATGAAAAAAAAAAAATCGAGATCAAAATTAGATTAATCGCCCAGCCCTAACAGTCATCCAAACTGAACCATCAGTGTCTTCTAATACGCTCTGAGCTTAATGTGATTAGGTTGAGGGACCTACTGAGATATGCTGCCAAGACTATGAGAGCTGTATAATGTCAAGCAGGGTGTCGATCAGTTAATGTATGTTTTTTGTTATTGTCATAATTTTGCGCCCGAAAGATCTGATCCATTTCCTGCTGTCATTAAGTTAGAATCTCTCAATTGAACATTCCATATTATGGCTTGATAAGTTATTCCTTTTTGATCCCAGAAGGGAAATGTGCGTGTCACGGCATAGGTTTTTGTTGTGCGTGATTACAGTGCAGAAGGATGCACAGGCGAGTGTTTACTTTCTGTGTTATTTAACACTGACGCTTTAGCAACAGCGAGAACATCCTGGGGGATGCATTCTGCTGACATCTTTATTTAATATGTATTGTTTTTACTATGGTGGAGAGTACTTTGAAATGCTTTTGTGAATGAAAAATGCTAAACATGTGATTCCTGCATATGCTAATCCTATAATATTATAATGTTATAATCTCTGGATAGGGCTTGGGATATTTTCAGTGCATCTTGTAAAACAATGCGCTTTTGTCTCCCCTATTTTCCATTCACTGTTGCAGCCAAAGCACAAGTTACTCAATCTGAAAGATTCCTCCACGGCAGAGTCAAGCAAGCATGGAGCTGGCACAGAATCTCTGTTCTTCGAGAAGGTGTGTACAACATTCAGCACACTTGTTTATCCAAAGCGACTTGCAAATGGGCCTGAGAAAGTCAAAGCAGAGTGAATTCTTGAAAATCGTACGTAAACTTGGCTACAGATCTCTGAACTTGGGTGGGTATATTCCATATTGGATCCTAGTATCGGCGATGACCTTGTTGATCAACCATAACCCCCCATTGAACCCCTTGATATTGAGAGACCATTCCTTAAACGTCCACACCAAAAACACCTACAAGTGGGTTCTCAAAAGAGGAACGGTGAATCACTCTTCTAGTGTAAACGCTGCACGCACTCCATTTGTTGTTATTTGTTCATGACCTCCCCCCCATCTCCATTGTTGTAGGTCCGTAAGGCCTTGCGTAGTGCAGAGGTGTACGACAACTTCCTGCGTTGCCTGGTCCTCTTCAACCAGGAGGTGATCTCCAGGGCTGAGCTGGTCCAGCTGGTGCTTCCCTTCCTGGGGTGAGTTCACATTTCAATCTTATTCATCCATTTACTTTATTTATTTTTTATGTTATTGTGTCTATACTATTTTGTCTTAACTTTGCACTGTTTGGAATTTTTTATTTTAAATATTACTTATTCTATTTTTATTATTTTTTTTATCTCATTTTATAATTATACATTTCTCCTTATTGCGCAATGGGTCGGAGTTAAACGTATTTCGATTCCTCTATTTGTCTTGCACATCTTTTGCAATTGACAATAAAGCTGACTTTCACTTTCACTTGGCCAATTTAGCTGTTATAATCCAAGCCATTACAGTGATGTTAGGTGCGTATTGACGCATTTATATAGTTTAGTTAAGTTAAATTATAGCTCCATTTTGCTCATCAAGCCATACATTTGTATATTATGTACTTTATTTTAAATTTCATAATAAACCTGACAATCCGCACATGGACCAACTATACAATTGAAACCCACAAATTTAACAAATCACACAGAAAACAACGAAACATTTCAAGCAATCGTGTATTCAATTCTAATCCCCACCCGTCCCGTAGAAAATTCCCGGAGCTGTTCAACTGGTTCAAGAACTTCCTGGGATACCGCGAGATGTCGTCCCACATCGAGAGCTACCCCAAGGAGCGGGCCACAGAGGGCATCGCCATGGAGATAGACTATGCTTCCTGCAAGCGGCTGGGCTCCAGCTACCGGGCCCTTCCCGAGAGCTACACCCAGCCCAAGTGTACCGGCCGCACGCCTCTCTGCAAGGAGGTGGGTACCGGGGGCCCACTGGGCCCTGGTTGACCTAGCGCTGGGACAGCGTCTCCACTCAGTTAGTCCTGCCCAGCTAGTGGGCAGATAAGCTAAGGGGAATGAGGCAGGGGGTGTACATTAATCCCGTCCAAATCTTTTTATTTTTTCGACTTTTATTATCGTAAAATGTGCATAGAAAGGGAGTTCGGTGAATCTGGTTTGAGTCAGAGTTCTCCTGTTTGGTTGTGTTTATGCGAGCGTGGTAGCTGACGGAAGTGTAGACGCCACAACCCAGCTCACCATTTTGATTACAACAATGAACGGATCCTCACGTTTGGGAAACGTATAAAGTCAACGCGTGTGTGTGTGTGTGTGTGTGTGTGCGTGTCTCCAGGTTCTGAATGACACCTGGGTGTCCTTCCCGTCCTGGTCCGAGGACTCGACGTTCGTGAGCTCCAAGAAGACCCAGTACGAGGAGCACATCTACCGCTGTGAGGACGAGCGCTTCGAGGTGAGCGCTTCAGAGGGCTGTCATTGTGATTGGGACATCAAGGCACCTTCAAATGACAATATATATACATGCCTCTTACATTGTAATGGGCTCTGTTTTGATAGATTTTGAGGCACTGTATTTTTTTTTTCTTCCACTAGTCGTTCCCTAAACTCTCGGATAACAGATAGTATATAATTCATAAATTGCGTCCCTTAGTAAAACCTGATCAAAACAGGGACTAGCGTTTATAACTATGTCCCAGATTAGTCTAGCCTGGCTAACGCCAGACCTCATCTCAATCTACATTGAGATGAGGTCTCTGGGAACCACACATTATTTTTCTCGTATTTGAGGCGTGGTTTACGATCGCCCGGAGCCGTTTATTGGGCGCTGCGAATGTCTTATCATATGAGTGTACGTAGCTCATAGCCAATCGTATCAATTATACCAGATGACGTATGTAGAGCGACAGAAAGGCGATGAGGAAGAAGCGAGACGATGGGTGTGTCGCGTAGGCGTCGTCCTCGTCTTGCCGTCCCTCCCCGTTCTGTGATTGGTTCCCCTATCTCAGGCGCAAAATCGCATCCATGGAATCCAGGCTGCCCTAGCAGCGCGAAACGAAACCGCGCGCAAAGGCAGCATGGGAATGCCCAGGCTAAGATCAGTCTTTACCAGTCGGCCTATCGGTGAACAGCGCAATAGCCCGCCCCCTAACCTGAAGTTTGTCCCCGGTCGCTCCGCCAGCTGGACGTGGTGCTGGAGACCAACCTGGCCACCATCCGCGTGCTGGAGACGGTGCAGCGGAGGCTGTCGCGCATGCCCGCCGAGGAGCAGGCCAAGTACCGTCTGGACAACACCCTGGGGGGCACGTCGGAGGTGGTCCACCGCAAGGCCATCCAGAGGATATACGGGGACAAGGCCGCTGACATCCTGGACGGCATCAGGAAGAACCCCGCCATGTCGGTGCCCATCATCCTCAAGAGGTGGGTGTCCATCCTCCCGCCCCCTGGTGGCAGGAGAACGTATTGCAGGCTGAGGCTCCGGGGCACTGTCTAGTTGGGTTGAAAAAAGTGTTTCCTTTTAATGGGGAAGTGTTAAACCCAGTGCCATAAAAACAGGACCGGGGACAGATGGTTGGTCGGCTTTGTCCGTTGAACACGAGCAATTTGATTTGATAAACTGCCTTTTACAATTGAGTTTACAAAGCAGTATTCCCCAGTGTTTATAGGGTATCTGGATTAGGCATGTCTGCATGTCCTCTTTCCTTTCCTTCAGTGTGTACGATTGTTCCTTTAAGTGTAAACCAACCAATATGAGAGAATTATTGATTGATTAGTTTCTATTTGCATTTCATGCATTTATTTATTACTTAATTTATTCATTTCTATTTAGATTTAATGCATTTACTTATGACTTAATCTATTAATATCTATTTACATTTAATGCATTTACTTATCGCTTCTTTTTTTAACAATACTATACTTTACTACTTATAATTATTATAATTATTATCCTTCCTATTTGGTCATTTATTGAATCCACAAACACATTGTACATACCTCTAACTTTCCGTCTCCTCTCCCAGGTTAAAGGTCAAGGAGGAGGAGTGGCGGGAAGCCCAGCGGGGCTTCAACAAGATCTGGAGGGAGCAGAACGAGAAGTACTACCTCAAGTCTCTCGACCACCAGGGCATCAACTTCAAGCAGAACGACACCAAGGTGCTGCGCTCCAAGACCCTGCTGAACGAGATTGAGAGCATCTACGACGAGGTCAGTGCCGTTTCCCAACAGCGCCTCCTTGTGGGTGGTGCCGGTGTGTCTGGGGAGGGGGGGGGGTGGGGGGGGGGTCGGGAGCGAGTTGCTTTTGTCATGACGATGGCGCGCGGGAAGGTCTGAGGTTTTGGGTTGTTTGACTCTCTGAACGCTGTAAGGTTGTTGGTTCGAGCGCCCCTGTCTGCGGCCTACCTGTTGGCCATCACGTGCTTTTATGACGTGCTAGAATGGTTTGCTTTGATCCGGGTGTCTTGGCACCTCTAGTGATGATGATGCATTGCTCCATGTCGTTTAACTTAATAATAGAAACAGAAAGTGTTTGGCGGTGCAGTCGCTACTTGTTTAGCCAGATTCCTCATGAGTGCCCCGGTAGCGTAGCAATTCTCTGAATCTAATCGCTCCTTAGCAGTGTGAACCATGCCAGCTGGCGTGAAACAAAAGTGTCTTCATTGAAACCTGCTTATTGATATTATGTGGAGTGTTTTTTGGTTGTGGTTTTTTGTCATCAAATTGGGCTTGGTGCACACAGCACAGCTTATTGTTTAATAAGAACTGTAGCTTTTTGGACCGTTTTATTGATTTTTGACTTTGAATTAAATTGGTTCCGTGTAAAATAAATATATAGCTTCAATAGGAAAACACTTCTTTCAGTGGCAGAAGGCGGATTTTGAACTCATTCAATATACTTTTTAGCAAACAGTGTAATTACACACAACCATTATATCTGCCCATGTGGCACCTATGGCGCTCATAAATCATCCCGGGAAGGAGGGCTGCCTCTTCTGCGTTCTTCTTGAGTTTCTTTTCTTCCCTTTTAAAGGGATTCGAGTTAAGTTTAGGGGTTGTCGCAAAGTGCGGCCTGTGAGGCCCTTTAAGACTGTAACCGCAATCAAGTGCTGTACAAAGACAGTCGGCAACAAAACCCAAACCAACCCTGACAACCAAACCCATACTGAGTGTGTTCCCCCGGCCGTTGCCCCCCCCCCCCCCTTCCCCCACAGCGGCAGGAGCAGGCGTCGGAGGAGAACGCCGGGCCCCCCACGGGCCCCCAGCTGACCCTGTCCTACGAGGACCCCCAGATCCTGGAGGACGCCGCCGCCCTCATCATCCACCACGTCAAGCGCCAGGTGGGCATCCAGAAGGAGGACAAGTACAAGATCAAGCAGGTCATCCACCACTTCCTGCCCGACCTGCTGTTCGCCCAGCGCGGCGAGCTCTCGGACGCCGAGGAGGAAGAGGAGGACGAGGACGAGGAGGCGGACGAGGAGGAGGACGAGGAGAGGGAAGGGGAGAGGGACCCCGCGGAGGGGCCCCGGCCCAAGAAGCACAACGGCGTTGCTGCGGTGGCGGCGGCGGCCGCGGCGGTGGCGGCGGGGAGCCCGACCAAGTCCAAGCTGCTCTTCGGGGGCACGGCCGCCCAGAAGCTGCGGGCGACGGGCGAGGACGCCTACCACCTCTTCCTCGTCAACAACAACTGGTACATCTTCCTGCGGCTGCACCAGACGCTGTGCGCCCGCCTGCTGCGGCTCTACGGCCAGGCGGAGCGGCAGATCCAGGACGAGCTCCGGGAGAGGGACTGGGAGCACGAGGTGCTGGGCCTCAAGAGGGAGAAGAACGACAACCCGGCCGTCCAGCTGCGGCTGAAGGAGCCCAGTGAGTAGAGCTGCTTACTGCGGGGGACCGGGGGTGTAGTAACGGGTTCGACCAGGGACGGCGCTGTCGCTTCCGTTTGAGTTTGGTGTTTACGTGCGGTTTCCCCCCCCCCCCTCCGAATTTCTTGTTAATGCTCGACGATCCTGTCCAGGTACAGACACTGACATTGGGTCATGTGTAAGCTTACACAGAGAAACCTAGGTAGAAATAACTACAAATAACATCATCAATGACCGGATCAATGAATTATTATAAATACTTAAATCTGAGTTTTTATTTATTTTATTTGTTTTTGATCCGCAAAGCACCTTCTTTAAACTTCTTATTCTTGGGGTCATTTTATTGACCCTGAAACCCAGGAAGAACCAAAAGGGCTGGTCCAAAGCGTGACTCTTAAGTGCAAACTCTCCCCTGTGTCCTCGTCTCTTCAGTGGACATCGAGGTGGAGGACTACTACTCGGCGTTCCTGGAGATGGTGCGCAACCTGCTGGACGGGAACATGGAGGCCTCGCAGTACGAGGACTCACTCAGGGAGATGTTCACCATCCACGCCTACACCGCGTTCACCATGGACAAGCTCATCCAGAGCATCGTCCGCCAGGTACGTCTGCCCCCCCCTGGTTCCCAACACCCTGTCGAGTTCATGGTTGTTTTGATGAGGCTGAGAACAAGGACATTTATACTGGATCTTTATTTGTGGTAGTGCAGACGGTTAGCCTGGGTTCAAGGAATCAGGCGAGTCTGCGAGCTGTAATGCCCATCTCTTGGCCAGGTCTCTCTTGTAAAAGAGATTTTGAGCTCAATGAGACTTTTACCTGGTTAAATAAAGGTTAGATAAAAAAAATAATAATGTGATGTATCAATGTGCTTTCTAAATTCTGCAATGATTTCTAAAGTTCCACCATAATAACGGTACTGCTCAGGCAAGTGCGATCTAGACAGCGAACGCTAAATAATCACAAATCAGCAAAAGAGCACAGGGGAGATTTTGCTATTGCAAAAGTATCCCTCGTATAAAAATACAAACATTGAGGCATCAATAACAGCAACACTATTTGTTTTATTGAGATGCGTGGTGTAGGTCGCTGCAGACAAATAAACTATAAAAAGAACCTGATTTTTACACTGGTGGCATCCTCGCATTGACTCTCCCTTTTATCTCCCTCCCTCTCGCCCGCAGCTCCAGCACCTCGTGAGCGATGACATCTGCGTCCACGTGACGGACCTCTACCTGGCCGAGAGCTCCGGCGGGGCCACGGGGGGGCCCTCGACCGCGCAGGCCGCCAGCAGCTCGGTCGAGGCCCTGTACCAGCGCAAGGCCGAGCAGCTCATGTCCGACGAGAACTGCTTCAAGGTGAGGGGAAGAGCCCGCAGGCCAGCCCCTGGTCTGACCGAGGCCCACGGGAGTCTGATGCTTTTTCGTAGCTCCGATCGGTCGAGTTGTACCTCAACTCCCCGGAGTCACTTTGGATGAAGGCATCTGCTAAATGACTACATAGAAGTAGTAGTCAGATACCTCAAGGCCGAGTTAGAAGCATTATGAGGAGTTGTATAATGCTTAAACCAAAGCTTTTGCTTACATTTGAGAGTACCACAATCCACTTTGTGCGATGGATTGAGAGACTGGCAGGATTGTCCAGTGGTTAGGGTATTGCTTTTAGCCGATCTATAGATGTCTGACCTCAATAATGATATTTAAAAAATAAAGTAGGTTGCTTGGGGAAGGGCATCCGATAAACGACGACATAGCAAGCAGAAGCAACTTCTTACAAGTAGTTCCATGATAAGAAACGGTGCTTTTCTCAGTAAGGCAGATTTGGAAGCCCATCTCTAACTCTGCCCCTCTCTCCTCCTCCTCCCCTCCCCAGCTGACGTTCCTGCGGAACCGAGGTCCGGTCCAGCTCACCGTGGAGCTGCTGGACTCGGAGGAGGACAACTCCGATGAACCCATGGATGCGGGGGTGAGAGTCCCATCCCCCCCCCCCCCCCTAAACCACTCCCAACACCATCTGGAAATACATGCACAGCGAGCCGTGTCTGGCAAGGAGCTCTAGGCCCAATCCCATTTCTATCCCTTACCCCTCCCCCCTGTTTTGAAGGGGTAAGGGGAGGGGGTAAGGGGTCGAAATGGGATTGGGTTTAAGGCCCAATCCCATTTCCCCACGCCTTCCCCGTGATTAAAGTCACCCTTCCCCTTACCCCTTCAAAACAAGGGGGAGGGGGAAGGGGTAGAAATGGGATTGGGCCCTAGAGTCGCACAGAGCACTCGTTGCAGCCACAGGGAATTGTGAACCTCAACAAAAGCCTTTGCTGTGTTTCTGATTCAGATTGAACTTTATGGTCATTGTGCAGAGTACAGAGTACAGGGACAACGAAATGGAGTTGGTGATCTAAATAGAAGTGCAACATTTTCAACCGTTTCCCTCTTATTTATGTACTTTTAGAATGTGGTCGACACAACCATCTAGTCTCTGACTTAAGTGTTGTCTCTTACTCTGACTGGTAAACCACAGGCTTCAGTAGAGCCACGTCTCTTGAAGTGTGTGTGTGTGTGTGTGTGTGTGTGTGTGTGTGTGTGTGTGTGTGTGTGTGTGTGTGTGTGTGTGTGTGTGTGTGTGTGTGTGTGTGTGTGTGTGTGTGTGTGTGTGTGTGTGTGTGTGTGTGTGTGTGTGTGTGTGTGTGCGCGTGCGCGCGCGTGCGATTAAAGTCATCTAAACCCTTCCTTTCTATTTCCAGCGCTGGTCGGACTACGTGGGTCGCTACCTGGTCTCAGACTCGACCTCAGCGGAGCTACGGGAGCACCTGGCACAGAAGCCCGTCTTCCTGCCCAGGTACAACTTCTTTCACTCCCCCCCCCCCCCCCCACCTTATGCCGCTTTTCCACTGCATGGTACCAGCTCGACACGACTCGACTCAGCTCGCATTTTTTGCGTTTCCACCGCGGTACCATGGTATCTGGTACCTGAAGTGGCTGCTTTTTCTAGTACCTACTCGTTCTAGGTTCCAAGCGAGCTGAGCCGATGCTAAAAGGTGACGTCGGCAGACGGCCGGCGACTGATTGGCCAGAGAGTGTGACGAAGTCACGAGAGCGACATGGCAACCATGCTGGTAACATCCATAGCAGCGCCGCAGCCAACATGTTCCACTTCTCCAACTTCTTCAACATGCCAGCTAATAATAGTAATGCGATCGATGTCCTCCATTGTTGTTATGTGGGTTCTGTCCATGTGTGGGTTGCGTATGTGTTGTTTGCGTCGCGTACACAAATACGTCACGGCCCTTTCGCGCAGCCGACCCCGCCCACGTCCAGGAGGTACTATTTGCGGTGGAAAAGCACCCGTGCTGCTACCGTGTCGAGTCGTGTCGTGTCGAGTCGTGTCGAGTCGAGCTACATGTGCGGTGGAAAAGCGGCATTAGTATCATAGATAATCCATAAACTAGCATCCAACTGTCCTCCGCTACCCATTAAAAAACACATTTTATTTATATTGTGCAGCCAGAGTCACCCTCATATATTGTACAAAAAGTGAAAGGGCTACACTTCTATTCTATATAATTATTTTAACTTGGTTGTGCAGAACTCCTTTTTTTGAGATTGATCTCGTGTCTCGCTTATAAGTTGCTTTGGATACAAGAGTCTGCAACATGTGAAACGACAACCAACCAACATGATCACACGACACTTTAGGGACCATGATGGAAATAAGGGCTTGCACTTTGTCGTTGTTGTTTTCTATCCCTTGGCGTTGTCTGTATATCAAATCAAATAAAAAAATTGTACTTACAATTTGACATTCCCTGTGAATCTCGACACTCCCATCACCGCGACCCATGTTGACCTCTGACCCCTCCCACTCCTCCGCCCCCCCAGGAACCTGAGACGGATCAGGAAGTACCAGCAGGGGCGGGAGCAGCTGGACAAGGAGGCGGGAGACGGGGCCAGGAAGTCCCTGGACAAGGAGAAGATGGCCTGCATGTTCCAGCTCAACTCCTACAAGATGGTGTACGTCTTCAAGTCGGAGGACTACATGTACCGCCGCACGGCGCTGCTCCGAGCGCAGCAGGTACACAACCACCAGCGACCGGCCGTCCTCGCTTCAGCAGCCACTCCTCCAACGCGTATAGCATTGTTTTATCCAGGCCAACGTATCTTACATTATATCTTTGATACTTTTCTACTTTATGCTTACTTTTCAATTTTTTTGTGTATATATAATATATCTGATTTTCAAATATTGGATGTTTCTGATGTTATTGCTGATTTGCCAGTATTTTAATGTTAAATCAGTATTTTAACGGGCGACTATATATTATCCAGTCCAGTCCGAACTAATTTTACATTATCATTTTTTACAATAATTTTAGTTTCTAGTCATGATTTTACAATGTTGGTTGTTGCGTATGTTATCGCTGATTTACCAGTATTTTATTGCGCTCGCCTCTTCACGATAGAACAACAGTGAATGGGTGACTATATATGACATGCCAGCACACAGCCCTGGTACCAACATTGTATTTATCCCGGTGTTGATCCTGTTGGGGATGTGGGTGATGATGACTAAAGGCTGAGTGACTACAGGCAGCAAGGCCTGTGATTGGTCCGCTCACTAAAAACCCGACGCGGAACCGAAACAGGTTCACGACCGTGTCGACGCGTCTGAGCGTGGTCATTGCGTTGCGTCGACGTGGAACCATAACCGAGCCTTAAGATGACAATGATGTTGATGACGACTGTTAAGCGACAGAGATAACGATGACATGACATGACGCTGTTCTCTCCCCCCCCCCCCCAATCGCCGCCCGCAGTCACACGACCGGGTGAGCACACGGCTGCACAACCGCTTCCAGGCGTGGGTGGACGCGTGGGCCAAGGTGAACGTGACGCCGGCCATGGCCACGGAGACGGGGGCCTGGCTGATGGGCGAGGACCGCGAGGAGTTCCTGCCCTGCGTCACCAGCCGCAACCCGGAGGTGCTGCACTTCATGAACGTCAACAAGTACCGCGTCAAGTACCCCGCGCCCGGTCCGGCGCCGTAGCAGTGGCGACCGCCCCAAACCGGTGACACTAGTGTGGTGTTGTTTTTGTTTGTTTTTGGTTTTAAAAGAGGAGGGGGGAAAAAGGGGGGTGGGGGTTCAAAAGCGTGTGTGTGTGTGTGTGTGTGTGTGGAGGGGGGGGGCTTCTGGATCTGGTTTTGTAACTGGTTTCTAAATAGCTGGTGTTGTCGATTGGGGTTGAAACCTGGGGCGGCTGGATCACAACGTCATTATTAATATTACGTTTTTTGACCAGCTTTTTCAGCTGGGCCCACTGTTTTTTTTTCTTGCAGGGCTTTTATTTTGGCGGTGCCAACCAAAAAAGAAATAATGTCTTTTCCGCGTGCCAGTCACTGCACTGAGCTCTACCAGCACTCCTAGCCATAGTCCAAACTTTCCCAAGAGCTTCCGGTCGCTTCTGAGAAAAAAGGGCTTTTTGTAGAGAGAGGGAAGCAAAAGCCTTTATTCCTTTATTTTGTACGCGATGCGTTGCGCCGGAGCTGCTTTATACTATTTAACAGACCTGTTCTTCCACAGAAAGCTCCTTTTCTAAAAACACAATAAACCGATCCAGCAGTTTTTTTTTTCTGTGATACTTCATAACCCTGGGAAAACAGTGAGGTGGTCAAGTGCACTTATGGAGAGTGAGGAACAGCAACTTCTCAAACAAACTTTTTACCCCCCAGACAGAAGGCATGGCCGCTTGGGGACAATCCAAGACTGGTACAAAAGAGTTTGTGGTCTTTTGAGGCCAGTAATCCCAGCCAAAACTTTGCCCCTAGCAGTAGACAGAGAAAGTCTTGGTAGTTAATTGTTTGACAGAGACAGATAAACATTGTAACCTGCTGTAAGACAAGGAGAGAGGGAGACATGTACCTACCATTAGGCCGAAAGAGAGAGGACACATGTACCTATCTGCCATCACAGAGAGAGAGAGAGAGAGAGAGACACACACATGTACCTACCTGCCATAACACAGAGAGAGAGGGACGCATGTACTTACCTGCAATTAGACAGACCGCAAGAGAGAGGGAGACCCATACCTACCTACCATTAGACCGAGAGGGAGAGATAGACCTAGTTCCTGTGATTAGACAGAGAGGGAGAGAGACCTAGTACCTGCTATTGGACAGACAGAGAGAGAGAGAGAAAGAGACCTGGTAGCTACCATTAGAAAGATGAGGGAGAGAGACCTGGAAGCAACGATATGACAGATGGGGAGAGAGAGGGAGACCTGGTACCTGCTATTTGACAGAGGGGGAGAAAGAGAGACCTGACGGCTAACATTAGACAGAGGGGGGAGAGAGACCTGGTAGCTACCATAAGAGGAGCATGTTATTGCGGTTCTAGCAGCATTCAAGTTATAGCGTCTGCGTCCCAAACAGTATTGTGGGGTTAAGAGTAGGATGTGTACTGTTGCGTTTTATTCAAATGAATGCAAATAATAAATAAACAAGAGGGAAACTACTAGATGGTTGTATATTAGCCCGTGCAACACTGTTTGGTGACATAAGACTGTCAAATTGTAACGCTCATGAATGTCAGATACTGACATGTATTCCAGTGTATGAGTTTGGTGTGTGAGTGTGTGTGTGTGTATATATATCTATATATATATACATAACATCAATGATCCTGGCCGCCCCAGTACTCAAACTTCTATTTGTTTTAACTCACTGACATAAGGCCCTCACCAATACACCAGCTCTCTCTAGCTCTCTATCTATTTCTCTCTCGACACACACACACACACACACACACACACACACACACACACACACACACACACACACACACACACACACACACACACACACACACACCCCTCTCTCCTTCCGGGGCAGCCCAACCACATTGTAAATAATTTGTATATATTCTCAGACTTTTTATGACAGATTTGTGTTGTGCTAGTAATACTTTCCATGCTTATTGTGGATGTTACTGGTAAATGGCAAAAGTAGTATGTATAAGAAGGCTGACATACAAGACCATTTATTACAGTTTTTACCAAAGGGAGTTTATTACAAAAGATATGATCCCCCGCCCCCCCTCTAAACACACACACAAACACATATACACACATGCACACATCCACACACACAAATTTTTTGTCCTTTTTAATTTCTCTAGTTACACTTTTTTAAGTAGAATTGTATCCAGGTCTTATATATAAAATAACTGTTGATAAATATATATATTATATTTTCCTCTGCTTATTATTATTTTTTCCCCCCCCCATCATGTGTTTATATTCTTTAGTTTTTCTCCGGATTGTGACATGATTGACGAGGACTGGTTTGATTATATTCACTGCCCCTGTAACACTGTGACCCGGTCCCTTGGCTACAGGAAGTGGCTCAACCAAAGGTTCAGTTAACAGGAAGTTCATCCAACCTATCCCCTCCCTCCGATTAGACTCCTTAATGCCGAGAACACAAATCAAACATCCCATCTCCATATTTTTGATAATAGAAAAAGTCACACAGCATGTCTTTCGCGCGTTTATTGAGACATTATTTAAGGTAATAATAAAACTATTTGTAGCCTACACAGTTTATTTTGTATTTTTATTGTATTTTTTTTTTTTTGTAGTTCCTCGAGTTTTGTTTCTCGTTGCCTGTCTTTTAGACTCCAGCTGTTGGAGTGTGTTGTCTTGTGTATAATAATTGAGCGGTTTTATTCAGTCCATGCAATGCACATGGTTTTGTCTTTGTGTATGGTGCAGTCACAACTTTTCACGTTGTATATAATAAACAGACTTTTTACATGATGCTACAGGGAGACTCAATACTATTCATTTTGCATGTGTTACACAGCTATGACACGTTGGACATGTCCACTAACTGACATGTGTATGTGTAGTCATAACTACTTGCAAATCATTACATTTTGTCATTGAACAGTGTTATGTAAACTGACCTTTGGAAAAAAAAAAAAAATGACTGGACAAAGGGTAGAGCAACCATAGGAATCAATAGTACTCACAGTTCTTTCAGTGTTGATAAATTATTTTATATATTCCCTTAGTGTCCAGAAGAGGGAGTAGTCGGTTAACTATTGAAAACCAGTTAGGGCATAGGTATACTCGTGATGGAAATGCATCACAAACTGCGGAAAAGGCTATTTTCTTTCGTGTTTATTCATGTGAAGAACAATATAATTAAGTCAAACGTCAAAAGATAACGGATTTAATTGCAATTGTAGCCTACATTTGATCAATTGCTTTGACATTGCTTTGTGATATTTTCTTGCTAATCCTCTTGCCTCCTGAACCTCTGTTACCGTTGAGCAACGGAACTTGACATGATGAACACAATTATCCCTGGAATTCAACTACGACGTGGACGAATACAAGAGGCCCCTTGACTGGCCTTGAGGTCGATGAGGACGGGCCCATGTTCGGCTTCAACGCTGGTGTCCAAATAACGGTATACCAGGTCAGTACAACTAGCCAACAGTCGGTCAATAATGGCAAAATGGTGAATATTTTCGGCATTGTTGCTGATGTTGATAGGTGTAAACATAATTTGTAAAACTAGTCTCGTCCGCGAAATTCTAATAATTACAGGGCCATATAAGCCTACTCTATTTAATTCTATATAAAAAGGGTCATATCGGTATAACTTTAGGACAGGCTATATCAGTAGGACTATTATATAATGATTAATGATTCAACAGCTCTTTGGGATATAAAAAGGCCATAAAAGAATATTCACATTCCTACTGTTCAAACGGGGGTGTGATATCAACATGGTTTATTCATTATTTGTACACTGGTAAGGTTTCATATGAAAGAGCCGAGATTGTAAAAAAAAAAAAAAAGAACCTCATGATGTGAGAGTTAATTGGCCCTGAACTCTGGAGGCCTGCCCTGGGGGCCCCTCTGACGGATGTGAATAGACAGGCTGGCTCTCTAAAGCCTCAATGGGTGGTCGGCGGCCTTCAAACCTTCAATGAGGCCAGACAGGTGAGAGACTGAATCGCAATAACCCTCACCCGCCATCTCAGAACCCCGGTCCAGCCTCCCTCTCTCAAACTTGGCGTTGAAGTCCTCGGCCAGGGGCCAAATCGACACGTGAAGGCTAGCGGCCCCTGCTCCCCGTGGTAATGAGGTCCCGTGCAAAAGAACAAGGGCCAAGGGAGCGGGGAGGTGGGTCAAGTTTAGGTACCTACTTTTTTCCCAAAGCTGTTCTGCGTGATTGCTCTTGGCACACGGCCCCTTACTTTTCAACGTCTCTCGGATGGAAGTGTCTCTTGGTTAACTCTGAAAAGCGGCGCCTTTTGGCACGGCAACCCGTTGGCACTCACAGACGTAAACAACGTAGACCCATTATCTCACAAAATGTGCCAAGCGCGTACAATCCTGCTCTGTTTTGTTTGTAATATTATTGAAAAAAGCATGCCTCTTCGAAGACCCATAGGTTTACATAGCTGTTGCCAAGTTGGCTGGTAGACCGGATGTAGCCTTCCAACCGACATCTAATTACGCCACGAGTGATGTCGGAG
The DNA here is from genome assembly GCF_031168955.1 of Gadus macrocephalus. Classification (NCBI taxonomy): domain Eukaryota; kingdom Metazoa; phylum Chordata; class Actinopteri; order Gadiformes; family Gadidae; genus Gadus; species Gadus macrocephalus. Next base: position 3,575,980 of record NC_082390.1, on the reverse strand, counting down.
CAGGGCTTGGCAGAAGGCCCAGGCTTGCCACAAACTCTTCTTCAACCAAAGCACTGTAATAATCCATAATAATCACATCATTTGAAATAACTTCGTCTCTCACTCAGTTGGCCGTGGTTACCAAGAGAGGGGTCTCATCTGGAACCCTAATGGGGAGAGAGGGTGTCGTGCAGTTCTTTGGTTTTCCTTCCCAGTATCACGGTGGAGGATCATCCCTTCCACCGTGGATCAGATCAGTGGTTGTACTGATTCGTCTTGATGAGGGGGACCCCCAGGGCCTCCATGCTCAGCTCTGTTCCACCGTAAGAGGATTAGCGGCGTCTGGCGCTCTTATGTAACCACCGCTGAGCCTCCTGTGGTACACACTTAAATAATCATTAAGAACGGCTCCGGTCGAGACGATCTGAAACCCTTGTCTCCTCCAAACCGACCATGTTTAAGAACCTTTTTATCGATTTGTCATGAAGACGGGGAATCTTTTTGTAAGCGTCAGTGCTTTTTGGGTGTGGACATTTAGATATGGTCATGCATACCCAGATCTTGAACTGGTCAAGGACAGCACGAACCCCTGTTGAAGCACTTGTCATTTCCACGTGCTGGTTCGGATTGGCTGAAGTGATGCCAGAGGATGTCATGACCTACGGGAAGTCACTTGGCACTCGTGTGAAATGCTGACCCTGAATGTTTGGTTACTCATCGCTGAAACTATAGACAAAGACTAACCGCTCTGTTCCAACATAGAAGGACTCCCTGGCCTGGACATCTGCTAGAGGTTTTTGAAGCAAAAAATGTAAGTGTGCTATAAATGTATTGATTATTTATTTAAATTACCAAATGTGGTTGTGCTGTTGCCAGTTTATAATATAAAGTGGTAATTTCAAAGACTTTCATGTGATAAAATGTCTGATCAATCGGCAAATGAGGTAACGCACGAGTGATTGATGACGCACTAATGAAAGCCCATTCATTTGCAGTAATATGAATTTTACAAACTGTTTGTCTATGGGGACACGTTGAGTTCTCTGGGAATAATTACCACTTAAAGGTGGCGCCAAAGAAGAAGAAATCCAACATTTTTGAGGTTGCCACTTGAAGTCTCTATTTCATCAGAATAAACATTGTCATGTTGGAAGCTCTTCTCCAGCCAGTCCCAATTCTTCATCTCTTAATCAAACCCACCAAGCTCAAGTGTTTGGACTACTCTCGGCCACGGAGGAGCGAAAGTGGGGCAAAAGTGCCCAAAAGAGTGTAGCAAGAGAAGAAAAAAAAAGCCTTCGTCTTTCTTCTCTTTACCAAATGGCTGTCGTCCCCAAAGCGTTGTTCTCACAGAGGGCCCACTGTTTCAGGGGCCGACCTGCCCCGTCGATGCAGCAAGGCAGTCCTAGCGAGAGAGAGTGGGGGGGGGGGGGGGAAGCAGGGGGCCCTTGTGGTCTCTCAGCTCCCCAATAGAACAATCCGGTGATTCAGCTGTATGTCCGCTTCATGTGAACACTGGCCCGTCATTAAATTAACATCCCCATGCTTCCCCCCCCCCCAGGGAAAAGCGTTGCAATTCGTGTTTGGGGGGGGGGGAACTGGCGGTTGTGAGGCAGGGTGGAGGGGTAGGTGGGGGGGGGGGGTACCGGGTCAGAAAGCACAGGCCCGGAGCACTGGCCCTGGCATGGGAGAATGGGAAACGGCCGTCTGGTTTGGCTGCGCCTGCGTGAGGGCGAGCGCTGAAAGGGCTTCCTTTTTACTCCCTGGCAGCCGTGGAGGACAGAGACGGATTCTCTTCCTTTGTTTTCCCGGCGTTCGTGCCGCTGGCGCAACGCGGCGTCCATGGACTCCGGAGCTCGGTCGGGGACTCCATGCCAACTCGGGTGTTGTTGGACTGTTAAAGTCCACAGATTATACAGTCTGGAGAGAGACATTCACCGAACACCTGCTCACTGGATAACTGCTGATTAACTCTATTCTGTGATATTAGCCTTCCATTAAGGAGAAATATACGGTGTGTATTAGAGAACAGAGTCATCCAGGGTTGACCTCACTCCCTCCCGACGACTTGTCAACGTTGTAACCCTCACCTGAATATCTACATTTTCCTTAGAGCGTTTGCCTTCTGTCTTTTGAATTTTCTTTTGGGGTTGCCGGTTTGAATCCCCGCAGCAGATGCGGTGTGGCAAAGGAGAATGGGTATAGATTCTCTATAGTCCCATTTCTCTAGCATTAGCTTGTTTGGAAGTGATCACCCACAGTTGCCACACTGCACCGACTTCCCTGAAGTTGACTGACTTCATATGAGAGAGCGCTCTATATTAACGCAAATATATATGCACAAATAATGTAGAGCTTTGCTGCTTCATATGTTCTAGTAATGTGTACACAGACTACATAAAAAATACAATTGCCAGCACTCTTAATGTTTGAGTAAAATAAAATGGAAGTAAAAATATTGTCTGTTAAACCCTTTAATTGAAACCCACCGTGCACACGGTCATTTGAACTCTTCCATGTCTGCTCTTGCATGCGACCACCTTTTTCTGAGTTACCGGGTCCATATTGACCACTGGGCATGGCATCGGCTTGTAAAGGCCGGCCAAGCGAAAGAGGTCAGCTAAGACAGGGCCAGGCTGCTTGGACTGTTGTGGCATCTTGTTGTTTAATGCTAAAGACGAACCTGTAGAGTGCAGACATCCTACAGACCTAGAGCATAATGCCTCAAACCCTGCCTGCTCCTTAATCACATGTTTTTAAAATATCTGCTGCTAGAGGCTTCGGATGAACAAGTCTGCTTCTCAATGACTTAATAGTCATTTTCAAATAAATACTTTTTATCGTCGCAATTCAAATCTTCTTCTGCAGTATCTTACTGCACATGAATCTGGGGGAGGGCCCCACGCTTTGAGCGTCCTATTTCCAGTCCCACCGTGCTTATCTTCGCCAGTGCCTGCAGGGTTTAATCGCGTTGCCTTAGCGATGGATCAGAATCCCAGACGGTCTCTGTGGGAACGGCGTCCGTCCCGTCACACTGTGGTGGGAGAGGCGTGAATGCTTAGTTCTCTAACGTGAAAAAAGTATTAACAGCAAGGGGCTATTATAACATGGGTAATACTGCAAGAATCTGACCAATTGAAAATAAAATGCAAAAAAAATAGCAATAAAAATGAAATTCAAATGTACAAATATATATTATTTGCGCTCTGTTATTTACCCTTAATTATAGTTCATAATTGTTATCCTACGTAAAATGTACACAAACCATGGTCCTAATGAAATCTCAAATGCAAATCTATTTTTTAAATAAAGGTTTGAAATGAAATGAAATGAGTTCCTAGACGAGCCACGTCAAGTCATGATGTCATCATTATTGTCCTTCTTTTGACCTTTATGAGAACACAGTTTGCCTTCGGGATGTGTGATTACTGAAATAATGTAAAATTACCTCTCAAATCCTATTCCAAAAGGTATTTTATGTGTAGGCATAATAGGCCCACGTTTTCTTTCTGAAAGAAGAAGAATTACAACAATTTCCACAGGCTGTTGTCTTTGTTGTTTTTTATTGACTTTTTTATTCTTGTTTTCCATTGATTTGTGATTGCCTTAGAGAGCCTATTCTAACACATGAACAACAGAGCTCGCACGTTATGAACGTTAAGCATCCAGAGAGACAGTTACTGTCAACCACACCACAAAAAAGAGCTGCTGTTACATACACAATACATACAACTAGCTTCAGCTGTAACACAACATAACACGACACAAAACAGAATGCATTGTTACTTTGTTTTTTGATTGTTTCGACTTGATATGTTAAACCGGTGCAAACTGGTTTCAATGGCAGTATTTCAGGCTTGTCGCGTTTTCCCTTGTTCATCTGGCCTGTTGCGCTTCCGATCTTCACTCTCGCATGTAAATCCGTGTGCACACGACATCGTCTGCTCCAAATGTCTGGAAAAAGGGAAAAGAGGTTGGAAACCAACAACTATCGCATTGTACTATGTTAGTGACCATTTATTAACCCTTTGGTTTTTTATTGGGAGCTCTCGACAGTTGTCCCTCTGTGTAAATTAGGTTTCTTTGCTTGTTTCAGTATGTCCACGGGAAAAAATGTGTGGACATACAATTGACACAAATTGACGCAATTGAAAAAATACTATCGATATATAATATTTTATCCAGTGAACGGACTTGAGCCCAAAGCGTTCTCCCATGTCGGGCAGACGCAGAAATATTGTTGTAGCAGTTTCATGTCCAGAGTATTTCTTTGCGCACCCTTTGCCTGTCCCCTCTGTAACAATGGGGTTCTATACATTTTTTGGGTCACACTATATGAACCAGAATTCGTGCCCTGCATACTGCAATTGATTTATGCAAGGCAATGTTTCTACTTTGGCCTCAATGACCTTCCATTTGATCAGATATTAACAAAAGACCTTGAACCCTCTTGAACTATCCTCTGACACCTACTCTTATCTGTACAGTATTATAGTACCAGACAGAAGGAATGCCATAAGAGTATTTTATTTTTAGGAAAGAGTTGAGGTGAGGATAAAAAAAGTTTAACTCAAAACAAATGTTATAGACCAAAAATATGTTTTTGGTCCCCCCACACTTCACACACGCACACACAAGAATATCCAATGCGGCTCTAAAATCCCCTTTCCCGAGTACTTGCCTCAAAGTGTTCCGCAGACACAACCATTTGAAACGGGACAAAGCAAAGCTTATGGAAATGTGCCCCAGTTTACAGTGTGAACTGCCAGAGATAATCAGACGCTCGCCCTGTGACGGCCTCCACTCAGTCTCCACTGTCTGGGGAAGGAGTCAGACAGACATCCTCCAGAGGAACCCGCTTTGCTTCCACATTGTTTGTTCCGCTGCCTCCAGACATCGATGACTCACCATTCATTTCCCCTAAGAATCTCCTGTCCCGACTTTCGTTTTTTTTTCCGACATTCATACGTCTAGCGTCACACTCGTTGAGGTTACATCCACATTACATGTCCCATCAGTGTCTGCACATTGAGGGTGACTAAAACAATGGAATCACATCGTTGCATGTGTTAAGCATGTTTGGCCACTGAAGACTGTTTGTGTTTTGTGGGGATGCCCCCCCCCCATGTAACGATCGGGTACAATACTTTTAACACTTCTGACAACCTGCCAGCCCCATCCAAACAAGAGGGCCAGAAAGCCCTTGTCCATGAGTTCTCTCTGCCCATGCAGTCAGTAACAGTTGTCTTGAGTCATTACAAAACGATATTGAGGGGTTGGTAATGAATGTCTGTTTGCATTTATATTCCTTCAGAGAGGCCTGAAGCCCACTTTTGGGGTTTGTTTGAAATGTGGCTCCCTGACAAAAATGTAGTTTGGTTTTGGTTTAAGCAATTCATTTATTTTCCCTCTTTGTCATTAGTGATTACGTTCTTCACGTTACGAGAGATGTCAAGCAAGGGAAGGATTTGAAATTCCACAATAAAATTATTATTTTTCTCCCTTTTCTTTCTTCGTAAAAAACCGAATGGCATTTATTCTCCATAAAATTTAAAATGTTATGTTTTTCCTGTAGTCACACTACTAATCTTGCTAACTAACAGACTGCGGGTGCACCAGTCAGAAACAACACAGACTAGGGTAGGTGTTGAAAAAATTGAAACTTTTATCGTCTGTCCATCTCAGAGCCTCCACATGACATTTACTGGGCTTTAGACCCAATGACTTTCAGCCATTTTAATCTGTTAAAACACCAGAGCCAGTTTACTGCCTCGTCAACGTAAAAGCCTCTTCCTGTTACCCTCTCCCATCTCCTTCTCTCATGAAAGGGGGGGGGGGGGGGGGGGGGGTATATCACTCATCTCCATTATAGACAAATCTCAAGGGTGCTTGCATTACCTCACACGCTTTGTGATGTTAAAACATTTGTCTCCAAGGTTGAACCCCTGTCTTAATGTGAATCAACGCCATGTGGAGACGGACTGGGTTGAACCCCGTTCCACTCTTAAAGGAGAATCACCGCTGTGTGGAGACTGGGTTCAACCCGGTTCCACTGTCTTAAAGGAGAATTCCCGCTATGTGGAGAGAGACTGGGTTCAACCCGGTTCCACTGTCTTAAAGGAGCATCACCACCATTTGGAGACAGACTCTGGGTTCCCTGTTGCACTGGGTCTTAAAGGACCGTCACGCCATGTGAAGACAGAATAGCGTGAAGGCAGAGTAGAGTTGGGGAGGAGGGGGGGGGGGGGAGTATGATGCACGTTGATGAAATAGTGTCATAACCCTAACACACCCTTAGTGGAAATCATAAGGCTTGGTACGTTAGATAGATACGGTCATATCTATATTCAACATACTTGATTTTGTTTGGTTTTGTAAATACTTAACCATCCGCACAGCTGGAGCGTCTCTGAACTCGACATGTCTGCACATTTCTGATTAGTTAGGCCCACCCAAAACCCAACCCAGACTCTTGGGACGAGCTTCGTCAGCGACTGCGACTCTATTTGGCGAAGCCACCTCCCTGACCGGTGTCTCTGGGACCCGGAGGTGATGATCACGAGGTCCCCGGCACAAGCACTCACCAGAACCAGCTCCTCCCCGTTCAGCTCCCGGGTCCAGAAGGTCTTGGGTCCGTCCCCGTCCACCAGGGTCTGGTTGCAGTGGATCTTGTTCTCAGTCTCCCAGACGGGCAGGCTCTGCCAAGACGGGGGGGTTAGGGTTGTTAGGACGGCAGTGGCTCAAGTGAAAGGGTTCGGGTTTGATCCCCAGCTCCTCCTCGATTGTCCAGGAGTCCCTGAGCCAAAACGTATACACCTTACTGGGTGTCTGACTGCCTGTGCCCTTGCCCTCTGTTTTGCCCTCTGTCTGACTGTCCCCTCGCATGGTTGACACCACCGTCGGTGTATGAAATGGGTGCATGAATGGTTGTGTGAATGGGTGAATCAGAGGCACTAATTGTGAAGCGCTTTAAGTGGCCACAGGTCTGGAGAGCGAAGTATAAACGCAGCCCATTTACCATCGCCACTAGGACTGTAGGACTCCATCTTACAGCTTTGATGCTGCGCTTTTTCTGCTCGGTCGTTGGAGTCGTAGAGCAGGCGAGGGCAGTCGACTCCAGATGGAGGGTTGGGGCTTGTGTGTGTGTGTGGGGGGGGTCGCCAGATCAAAGGCAGGAGCAGACAACCGACTGGCTCTCAGCAGGCTGCCGTCCTGCGTCCTCACCGAGCATCACTGATGAGGACCGGGGCTTTGTTCACGCTCTCTCTGCCTTTACTTCCTCGCTCCCTTCCTTCCTCCATCCTCTGTCTCTATCTCGCCTTCCCTTCTTCTCCCTCTCCCTCCCTCTCTATTCCCCCTTCCCTCTCTCGTTCTTTCGCCTGTCTACCACTTCTAATCTTTGTGTGTGTGTATGAGTGTTTGTGTGTGTGTGTATGTGTGAATATATCAATGTTTGTGTGTGTGTGTGTGTGCATGTGTTTTAATAAGCCCAAAGAGTCAATTATCCATGGCTCTTTTATAGCTAGTCTTCACTCTGAAGTGTTGACTTGGATGGATTTTCCTCTTTCATTCGCTCTGTTTTACACTATCTCTCTCACACACAGACGCACACACACACACACACACACACACGCGCGCGCGCACGCACGCACGCACGCACGCACGCACGCACACACACCAGACACACACACGCACACACCAGACGCGCACACTGCTCTATTCAAGACATCAAAGGTTCCCGGGAAGAAGCTTGGTCACGTAGGTAGACACACACACAAAAAGAGAGAGACTTGGATAGCATCCTTGTATTTGATCAAGGCACAAATATAAAGCGTTGTGTTGCAGTGGCACAGGAGGCAGAACGGGTTGTCTGGGAAGGGTGGCCGGTTCGCTCCTTCGAGCTGAGTGTCGACCCTAATGTCACCCTAATCGCTCCGGCAACCTGGCCGTTCGCCCTGCAAGGCTGACACGGCCCTCGGCGTATGAATGCGTGAATGAAAGGGGGAATGGGAGGCGACAATTGCAAAGCGCTATGATTGGCCACAGGTCTGAAAAGCGCTATAAATACCGTTTAATTGACTGCAGTATTAATACAGGAGGCTTATCGGTGACAGACGCTGACTTTGTTCCTCGCTCAATCGGTTGGCCCACGGCGGGAAACGGGAGGCGGCTGGGTATTAAAGAGCCCTCTGGATTCTCTTGTCTTCCCTTATTGCGTCATATTCGACTTCATAGAGTGGCGACACAGATTGCTTTGAACATTATGCAGATGAGAGCAGTCCCAGACGCTCAGCCTGGTGTCTGGGCGTCTGAGTTCACCCTTCTCCTCCCTCTCATGGTCGACTGTCAGACCGACCGACCTGAAAGCCACCTGCGCCCCAACACTCTGGATGATACTCAGGGTATGACAAAGTTGGGCTAGATGTCAGAATAAATTATTTTGAATCCTTTAATCTAAAAAATGACGGCATGAAAGCGAAGAAGACATGCACTCAAATGACAATATATATAACAGTTTAATTTGGATGTGATGGGACAGTTCCCATGGCTTGAATATTTTGTTGTCTCCCAACACACTCTCTAATAACCTGGGAAAGATGATCCATCATTTAAATTCATCTCCATGGTAACAAGCAACTGGCCAAAAGGCTGACAAGTTATCTTTTTATTTTTCTTATAAAAAGTTCTTGGATGGTTTTCAACTGCTCAGTCGGCCCTTTCACCCCTTCCTCTAAGTTTCAATCTTTTCAATCACCTCTGAAATTAAGCCATATTGATCATATCCAAAGTGACTGTGAGGGCTTTCATCTTATTGTATTGCATTAGTTAAAACAGCGAAGTTTCCAAAACAGAAAGTCTGGAAAAAAGTTTCAAGTTTAGAACTAAGCTCTCCTCTTGGCCTCTTCTCCATGGATTAGGACGGGTGTCCGCCCTCACCCCCCTGCCTAACCCCTAACCCAAGTCTGGGGTCCGGGGGTGTGAAGGAGCCACGGATCCCTGGAGAAATCCCCCCCCCCCCAGATTAGAGGAAGCCTTTTAACCTGCTTGCCAGGGCAGGATCACCATGTAATCCCCTTAACCGGCAGGGCCCTTAGCCAAGTTCCACTTAGCTCACCCCTGCCTCCCGCCGCTGCACGCCCCCGCAGGCCGGTGCACGTGCCTCGGTCACTGCGGGCGCCGTGGCCGATTCCGGGCGCCAGACAAGCCCCTCTTCTCTGCCCCTCTAGAAAGCAGACGTTCAGACGAAGATAAGGCCAAAAAAAACGTGTCTGGCATAGCATGGCAACACGTCTTAATACCGCACAGATTCACCACGGACCAGCCGGGGCCAGTTTGTCTAGCCGGGCTTTTCGTCACGTGGCACGACACCCCGAGCCAAGGCCGGGTATACACACAACACACCCTCTGTGACCTCTGGTCTGGACAACGAGAAGAGGCCAGTGGGTACACGGTGTAGAACACAGGCTCTCAGCGGCTCTTGTCAACGAAAGAGACAACATGGCACTGACACATGACTGCAATCTGACCCGCAACCCAGCATGCTGCGGGGGCACAGTCTGAGCAGCCCTGCTGTCTCCTGCCATCCAAATTAGGTCATGTCTGGTCAAAATGGTAACCGAGCCATGCTTGCCGCCACATGTAGCTGGCCACAAAGGTTTGGTCAGATTTTGTAGGGAGTACAGCTGTTAAGTATGAATGTTTTGGTTTTGGTTGATTTAAGGTTCTGTCGTAAGTACTCATCTGCTACTGTATTGAGACCTATAGTCATTGAGCAGAGGCTTTTATCCACAACCACGTATGTCATAAGGAACAGGTAGGGGTTAGGCTTATTGCTCATGGATGAACGGGTAGACATTTGGTGTTTGCACCCACACCCTCTTCGGCAGAGAGGCAAACCCTCAAACCACTAGACTACCCTGCAACAGTAACGCCTAGATCGAGTTATTGCTGGGAGGAAACTGTTTTGTTGCACATATTCGCGATTGCACTTGAGTTTCCAAATAATCTCAAGTATCACATACTGTTGGTCACTTTTTTGAATGAGTCCAAGGCAGTTTTTCCTTTCACTGCGCAGTATTTTCTATCTGCTTAACCACATCTCCAATCTACCACTGCATTGCGAATTTAAGGGAATTCATGACATGCGATATATCTAAGTAGTTTATTTTTCCTTATACTCATAACTTTAGTTTCCAACATTTAGAATCCTTCACAGATGTGAAGGATGACCTTGGGTGTCTTGAAAGGCGCCTCTAAATTAAATGTATTATTATTATTATTACATGTGGAAGTCATTGCTAGCTTAGTTTCCAAGTTTCCAAACTAAGCTTTTTTAACCATTGCAATACAAGACCTTTAAGGCCCCAGTTACTGTCAATATTATGGATATGTCTTATAATTGCACACTTTTCTTACTCAATTTCGAACATTTTGAGGGAAAAATCACTTCTGTTCAAAAGCTACAATTACGTTTTCTTCTTAAAGCCAGGGGGAGACTGCTAGCAAAGTGGGTCTATGGAGGTTTTAAAATAATCGCTACACCCCTTCTACCTAGCATTTACTTGCTCTATCGATGAAGAGTCCCAGACTGCTCTTGATCGGTCCTGCTCTTTGTTGAATGTGGAATCATTATTGTTAGTCCCCTTTGTTAACATAATACATGAAAACGATCACAAAGGGAACTCACAACAATGATTTTTCTTCTTCTTCCTCTTATTTTCTCTAAATGTGGGCAATCTTTTCAAGGTGAAAAACCGCCTTCTAGATTTTAGATATGAGAAAAAAACATGTACCTTATGTCGACAAGTCATGTCCTTTAGGTAATAAAAAGTTAATTTAAACAAGATGCACGAGAACAAAATGGCACTTCCTTCAACTGTACACTTGCATTGAGGCATCGTCTATCCTAACTCATATTCCCAAACAATCGCTCATTCTGTGCTCTCAGTGAAAACACACTGGTCTCCAAACGAGATGCTTAGGAAATCCCCCTATCAATTAATCCAGAACAAAAACCAACGCCTGGGTGAAAGAAGAGCTGTTTCTCAGGGGTTAGTAAGAACAGCTTAACACACAGATGTTCACAGATAACCACAGCATGGCGTTGTTCAACTGATTCTCAGTAACTCATTGACATGATGTCCATCGGAATAAAAGTCCTGACAATGTCTTCAAACATGTAATATTGTACTGTCTTGTTAAATTTTGACGAAAGATCCATTCTAACATTATACATTTATTTTCCAATTCATTATTCGAATTCATTATTATGTAAGAGCAAACCTATGAACTATATTGTAGGTGTTATTTATTTAATTAATTAAGAAGTATCTACGCTTGTCTGACTCTATCAAGGAATAATTCTTGGTAGGATTTCAAATAAATAACAAATGATCAAAATGTCTGACATAGTAAAAAGCGTTTTCTCTACAACTCAATGGGAATTTAATCATATCAGAGCAAATACCTCATCAGAGCATTCAATCAGCTACTTGTCGGCTGGGACCAGGTGGTTCATATTAATTTTCAGATGTAATTTTAATGTCCCATCTGCAGAAGACATTGTTGAGATGCTATGGCTGTGCGACGGAGCTAGATAAGCTCGGGAAGAGACCTGTTTTTCTAACCGTAACCCCGTTGAGCTACGGAGCACAGTTATACAAGCACAGCATCAAGCATAACATGCAAGAGATGGTATGGTCTGCTTAGTCGATATGTCTGCTTGGATGGGAAACCCATTTAGTTGAAGAGGAGTCGTGGAAGGATTTAGGAAGATTAAGTATGGGTTTGTGGATGTCAGGTTGTTCTGCAAGTATTTAATATCCTCCCATCATATCTAACTGCACACTAGCTTTTAATTACGCAAGCATTTTATTTTGTGGTGGTCAGTAAATACCCATACCCTACCCATATATGTAGATCGCCGCAAAACTAGAGTTGAGGTAGTTTGGTTTGCCTCCTCAGGTCATATTTATCATAATTGTAAAATGTTCATTAAATCTCTTCTAAACCTCTTTTCAAATTAAAAGGCCCCTATCCCAGTCTTAGCCCTTGTTATTGGACAGCTTTATTTGGTAGGGAGGAAACGGTGGGTGTTGGCAGAATGCCTGAAAGCTATCTCACTCTATTACGCTCCTTAGCAGAACACAGAGTTGAAGAGTGTCATCATGTTTACAGCTTTGTCCTTGTTTTGAGCATTATTGTATTTTAATGAGCCAAAATAGCCCTATTCCCGCCATACCCTCATTTGAATAAGCCTTAATATTGATACTTTCTCCACAATCTTATTTTGTTGAACGTTTATAACCATACTTTCACCACTCATTCATTTTGAACGGCCCAAATAACCATACTTTAAATTTGATGAGCATAAATAGACTAAAAGTCTATAGACCTTAATAACCATCCACTCACCATACCTTTATTTTGACAGTCGAACATTCGGCTCGGTTACATCGATGGCCCATGAAGTGTTCTAGTCTATAAGTCTTCCGCATAAATATCTTCTAGGAAGGTTGTGGGAATCTTCCCCGAGGAGACTTGGATGGTGTGTGGGGGGGGGGGGGGGGCTGGGAATGAGGATCCAGCCTCCTCCCCATCAGGATCAACCCTTCAATCCCCGGGACCCAGGGAGATGGGCCCGGGACGGTCTGGGGTACCAATTAGATTCATTCATTTTGCATGGAGGGCTCCACTACTCCGGCAGCCTTTGAAGGCCTCGGCCGAAGATACTCAAGATACTCTGTGCGTGGGCAGATACCACAATGCACCAGCACGTGGATGTCTATTAAATAGCAGGTAGTATGCTCCATCCAACACACAATCTATCAGGGAAATGTGCATAATCATCATTAGTCTTACCATTTGTGTCCGTGGCAACAGCTGAGGAAGCTTACAAAATGAAACAGCTTTTTCCACCTTTTTTCTTTTTCTTATTCATCCCATTTGGATAAACTATACTTTTTGGATTAGCTTACTCTCTCCCCCCTCTCCCCATCTTTCTCCCTCTCCCCTCTCTTACCCTCCAACTATTTCCCCCCATCACCTCCTCTTTGTCTGTCTTCATCCCTCTCTTTCTCTGCCTCCCACTCCCTCTACCCTCTCCCTCTCTCCCCCTCTGCCTCCCTCTACCCTCTCCCTCTACCCCCCCTCCCCCCCACCTAGCAACGTCCACAGTCTACATATTCTACCCCCACCCCTCTCTCACTCCCTCTCCCTCTCTCCCTCCCTCTACCCTCTCCCTCTCTCCCCCTCTGCCTCCCTCTCCCTCTCTCCCCCTCTGCCTCCCTCTACCCTCTCCCCCTCTGCCTCCCTCTACCCTCTCCCTCTCTGCCTCCCTCTACCCTCTCCCCCTCTGCCTCCCTCTACCCTCTCCCCCTCTGCCTCCCTCTACCCTCTCCCCCTCTGCCTCCCTCTACCCTCTCCCTCTCTGCCTCCCTCTACCCTCTCCCCCTCTGCCTCCCTCTACCCTCTCCCCCTCTGCCTCCCTCTACCCTCTCCCTCTCTGCCTCCCTCTACCCTCTCCCCCTCTGCCTCCCTCTACCCTCTCCCACTCTGCCTCCCTCTACCCTCTCCCCCTCTGCCTCCTTCTACCCTCTCCCCCTCTGCCTCCCTCTACCCTCTCCCCCTCTGCCTCCCTCTACCCTCTCCCTCTCTGCCTCCCTCTACCCTCTCCCTCTCTTCCTCTGCCTCCCTCCCCCTCTACCCTCTCCCTCTCTCCCCCTCTGCCTCCCTCTACCCTCTCCCTCTCTTCCTCTGCCTCCCTCTCCCTCTCTCCCCCTCTGCCTCCCTCTACCCTCTCCCTCTCTTCCTCTGCCTCCCTCCCCCTCTACCCTCCCCCTCCCCCCCACCTAGCAACATCCACAGTCTACATATTCTACCCCCACCCCTCTCACTCCCTCTCCCTCTCCCCCTCCCTTCCTCTCCCTCCGCCTCCCCCTTCCTCTCCCTCCACCCTCCCTCCCTCTCTCTCTCTCTCACCTTGCACTTGCGTCCGTCCACCGTCTCCTCGCAGAACTCCTCCCCGATGGTGAAGTTGATCTCGGTGGTGCGCACGGTGGTGGAGGTCTTGATGTAGAACTGCTCCCCGTCCTGACGGATCTCCACGTGGGGTTTGGCCGCCGCCGCGCCCGCCACCTTCCTCAGCATGGCGTTCACCCCTGGATGGGGGGAGACACGCGCACACACACACACACACACACACACATACAGAGATACACACACATACAGAGATACACACACACACACACACACACACACACACACACACACACACACACACACACACACACACACACACACACACACACACACACACACACACACATACAGAAATACACACATACAGAAATACACACATACACACACAGATACACACACATACAGAGATACACACACATACACACACATACACACACACACACACACACACATACAGAGATACACACATACACACACAGATACACACATACACACATACAGAGATACACACATCCATACACACTTACACACACACACACACACACACACACACACACACACACACACACATACAGAGATACACACATACACACACAGATACACACACACACACACACACATACAGAGATACGCACACACTCACACATACAGAGATATACACACACAGATACACACATACAAACAGATACACACATACACACACATACACACACACACACACACACACACACACACACACACATACAGAGATACATACATACATACACACACACACACACACACAGATACACACATACAGAGTTACACACATACATACACAGATAGACACACACACAGATACACACACACACATGCAGAGATACACACATACACACACACACACACACACACAGATACACACACATACAAACGGATGTCTGTATTGAATGTCATTTATAACGCTCCAACCAAAACAGTTTGCACTACTTAGTATCGGCAATGAAAGTTGGTGAGGAGGAGAGGAGGAGGAGGGAGGAGAAGAATAAGTGAGGTGCATGGCAAGTGTGGGAGGAGGGGTGAGGAGGGGAGAGACATGTCAGAGAGGGAGGGGGAGAACTAGAGACATACTCCTCCTGGTCCTCACAGTATAAGGGGGCCACCTGTTATTCCTTTGAAACATGAATACATAAATACTAATTTATTAATGGAACCTACATGACCGTTTAAGGTCACCCCGGGGACCTTTATTGTATGTTCTCTGAGGGCACTTTGTATTGCAAAACATCAGCTTCACACTCACTGGCATTAAAGTTCCACATTTTAAGCTCTGGTTGAAAATTGGCTATGATCATGCATAGTTTTACAACACTCAAAATCTCATAAAGTAACGTTTATATTAAATTAGTCTAGGAAATTGCGGCTCTGTAGTAGCTCCATGTACACCAATAAAAACAACTGACTTTTATAAATATATTTATAAAATATGAGAAGGGATATATATTTCTGAGAAACTTAGAAAATGGTTTTAGGTCCATTCAATGTGACAAATTCTTTGCTTTCTCCTCACATTACTCCCTCTCTTAAATCTTTAGTTTCACTCGTTTCCAAAACCATTGCGGTGTTCGAAACCCCAGCATAAACAAACTCCACCCCAGTCTTAATACCTCGGGGGAAAGCAAGACGGCAGTACATCTTAAAAACGTTTATCTCTCGCGGCCTCGCCTTCACATCAATAATAATATTAATCACATCCAAAGGGCGTTTGGGTTTATAAACTGCGTCAAGTGTCTTTAAAGTATTAATTTGCTGTTGACCTAAAAATTCCATGCGGTCGATTACGAAGACGTTGATGGAATGCGACTCCCTCGGATGACTCCAACAATACAGAAGTTTCTGGAACAGGAAATCTCAGTCATGAAATCATATGCTCAGACAGACATGCTTATGCTTAATGCGACCATCCAGCGACAGAGTGAGCTCACTACACTAACGGGAATGTGCCACGTGTTCCTTAACGAGCAATTACAGACCAATTAATCACAGTGGCCCGAAAGGGCCTCTTAGATAACCTTATTTTTATGTTAATCTTTTTAATAAATATATATTATTTCATTATTTTTTCGAAGGCATATAAACCTATATAGAGACATTGTGAGGGGGGAGGGCACCTAGCAAAAGCAGAAGCCACCACAACCAACGGTTATGAGATTAATGTGACGGGTCTCTTAAGAGGAAGCCGCGGCAACCATTTCATATTGATCCAACGCATGCATTTAATTCAGTAATGGACGTTATATCTTCACCAGATAACACATTTATGCACTCAGGCCTATTTTGCGACTGTACGGCCTCTGTGGAATTTTATGAGAACCCTCAACTTTTCATTGAAGCCCTTAGGTGTGCTGGGTCAAAACGGTAGAAACGCATTACATCAACTGGGGCAGGCTGCATTGCATGCGTCGTTTTGGATGTCACAATGGATTGGACGTCCCAAACACACATACACACAAACATATCCAGCATTTTCTATCCCCTGCATTTCAAAAAGAAGTGGAGGTCCACACATATTGCCACCCCATTGAGTGTGTGTGTGTGTCTGTGTGTCTCAGTTGAACCCAAAACCACGTCACATCACGTTAAGGCTACGGAGAGACGGGTGGAACGATAAGAGATGAGAAAAGGATGCCAGCGAATGGGTATGGACCCCAGAGGGAGGGAGGGGGTGGCGAGGAGAGAGAGAGAGAGAGAGAGAGAGAGAGAGAGAGAGAGAGAGAGAGAGAGAGAGAGAGAGAGAGAGAGAGAGAGAGAGAGAGAGAGAGAGAGAGAGAGAGAGAGAGAGAGAGAGAGAGAGAGAGAGAGAGAGAGAGAGAGAGAGAGAGAGAGAGAGAGAGAGAGAGAGAGAGAGAGAGAGAGAGAGAGAGAGAGAGAGAGAGAGAGAACCACTTGCGTGGTTAAATGCATGCCCTACTTAAACGCTTAACATGAATTAGCACCACCACCACCCTCAACAATACCATGTCTGTTCTGCCATGTCTGAGGAATTCCGCATCCCAGTACGCTCATAACTGCCCTCCCATCCGGAGGACAAGGAGGGTTTTCCCAGGACAATGTCAAGCCTTTGGAAGTCCCTGCGCTTTACAAAAAGAGGACCGACGCAAAGGGGAAAAAAATAAATAAAGTGAAAAGGCAATCTTTTTTTTGGGGTCTTTTCTTTTTTTCCGGGGATGTGATTGATAGTTAACCCCACGGAGGGATGCACCGTTGCCCCCGGCGATAGAAAGTGGCGAAGAGAGGAGACGGATTAAAAAGACAAGAGAGAGAGAAAGTAGGGAGCGAGAGAGAGTCAGGATGACGGGAGGAGAGAGGAGACTGGCTCTTACCCAGGGCTTTGAGAAGTTCATCGAAATTCTCACTGCTCCTCATCTTCCAGATGCCGGCAAAGTTAGGCATGTCTGCCGAGGAGGTCCGTGCACGCTGCTGCTCGTTCGGAGGAGAAGAACCTGTTTCACTCTCTGCACTGCCTCCCCTCTCCTTCCCTCACCCTTATCCTCTCACGCCCTCCCGCCCCCTCTCTCTCTCGCTCGCTCGCTCTCTCTCTCTTTTTCTCCCCCCCTCTCTCGCTCTCGCCCCCCTCTCTTACCGACCCCATCTCTCACGCCCCTCTCTCTTTCTGTCTCTCTCTCTCTTTCTCTCTCTCCGTTTCTCTCTGTCTCTCTCTTTCTCTCTCTCTTTCTCTCTGAGCGACCCCCACTTTCTCTCTTTCTCATCCCACTTTCTCTCTATTACACTCTTCCTCTCAGGTTCTTCTTCCTTTCTCTTCTCGGTCGCACTTCAGCCTCTCTCTCTCTCTCTCTCTCTGTCTCTCTCTCTCTCTCTCTCTCTCCTCTCTCCTCTCTCCTCTCTCTTCTCTCTTCTCTCTTCTCTCTCTCTATCTCTTCTCTCACTCTCTCCTTCCTTTCACAAAGACTATTAGAGCAAGTCTCATTTTTGTATGTTCTGTAGCCTTTTTTCCCACAATCGACATGGCCCGAAGACTCACCAATGTACACACACACACATGTACACGCACACGCGCACACACACACACATGCACACACGCACATGCACGCACACGCACACACACATACACAAAAAAGCCTGGTATGTTCCCCTCATACATACGGAACAAGATGGACGCCATGCTGCTGTTGGCAGCATCTCCGTACATTTTGGTTGGTTGGGATGGCTAGAATTTATTGATTGCCATATCTTATCACTGGATATCATAAATGTGACACAGAAACATGTTGAGTTAATGCGCCTTTGGAGGACTCATAAAGTGTAATCGATCCGAAACTAATGAAATCATTCATCCCGAGGGTTGTATTCCATCATTGGATCATTTGTGAGAATACTGTTCCCTGAATACATTAGCCTAAAATTAGCAATATTTTAGCAGTATAAATCATTTTCGCCCACTGAGTGTGTTTCATTAGGAAGTCAACTCTGCATAATATGGTTCAAGAAGTCAGATCAAGTTCAGGTTATTTTTATTTTCCAATCCAATTAATAAGAAATGTAAACGTTTGTTTTCTTTTCGGACTGTTCAAATCTATGCTTGGATTCAGATTAGTAATCTGTGATCAGGAAATATTGAAATGCAGGATATGCGCTATCATTCTTTTAATTTCGTACCCTTGTGGGGAAATATTGTTGATGGAGCTGATATTGCTGCTCTATTTTAAAATATATCACTGCTTTTATAGTTCTGTTTGTACATCTTTGTGCATATCTTTCCACATATTTTAAAATGCGGTACAAATTGTTCAGTTGGATTTTTGTGATTGATAACTAAAATGCGTTTTCGGCCCTTGAAATAATCTAAATGAATCTTAATAAATATTTTTTTTATAATAATCCCTTTAAAAGATATATATATAAATAGCAAGAGGGCTGTTTAACTAAAATCTCAGTCAAGATAGAACAACTTTATTCCATTTTTCACAAAAATAAAATCCCCAAACTTTATTATTGAATTGTCTTAAAGATTGACATTCTCCTGGGACACCATCTTTGACCGCTACTGTAAAACGTACAAAGCACCAAGAGAAGATCAGAGACCCGTTGGTCCAGCTGCAGAGGCCCAGCCTCGGAGTACCTTGTCACGCAGCCTCCAGAGCAGCCTCATCACCCTGGCACCCCCAGGCCACCATAGAGGAACACACCCTGACCTAGAGAAGATCCCACGAGGTACGGTCAGATAAGGCCCCCAAGAGCATCACACTAAAAGGTAAAGGCTGTGTTATCTTTGTTTGATTGAGTTTTAAGATGAACAAAATACAATTTAAATACATATAACGGTAGAATGTATAGCTTGTAAATATTGGGCATAAATTACACATAATTATTAAAAATAATAATGTAAAGTTTCAATTATGAAAAATTACAATAATTCCTTCGCAAACTGGCAATGTTTAAATTTATTTTTTACATCTATTCTAATTGTGTATATTTGATGTTTATTTTTTGGTTGTTTTATTCTTGTTTTAAATGTTTATTCGACTATACTGTTATGCTGTGACACATGGCGTGTGTCCTATTTTCTGAATGGGAAACCAATGAACACTTCAACTATTACGCTGGGATATTTTCGCCTCTCTGTTATTCGTCTTCCCCTTGAAGCTTTCAACAGTGGTTACAAGACGTAATGCAACGTCTTTGGTTAACCTTCACTCCTGGTCAGACGAGGACAACAAAGTGAGAGGCGGACGGGGTCTGGATAAGTGCCTGTATCTACCGTTATAACAAACACAATTACTTTCCTCAATTACGGCTCTACTTTTGGGTCTGCTCTGCCTAATGCACATTTTCCATTTCTATGATTAACAACGATCATTGTGGTAGAAAATGTCAACGCTGCACTTCGGTTATGAAGGAGCTCAGCAAAGTAGAAACGGTATTTTATTTGGCATGTACTTCTCCACATCAAACACACAACCCACTGCACACAAACACACAATGCCACACAAGACACAGTGCCACACACACAAAACATACCACACATATCAAACACAACACTATGCACACTAAAAACACAATACCACAATGTCACACACAAATCAAAACAGCCTCACCACAAACCCTGAACAACACACAATGCTACACTGCTACAAACACACAATCTTTAATGACTATTTGTTTTGTGTTTGTTTTTTCCTACTTTAATTTAAGGTCTTAAATGGGAAAGAGATTAATACTGTATTTTAGTTATTCAATTATTTATTTTTTATTTTGACTCTCAGAAGGATAGATGAGGGAGGTCAATTTTAAAATAAAATGCATGAAGCTTCGGCAAAACCCGGCCTTATCGAATTGATATAGCATCAGATCGAACGCATAAGCTATGCCTCCACTCACCTCTTCATCTGACAGGGGGCAGCAATGCAGCACCCAGTTGGATGTAGCCATACTGAACCAACGAAGAGGGGCCGAAGAAGAAATAGCGGAAGTGCTCATTTGTTGTCATCATGGCGCCTCCTGTGTAATTCTTGGTGTAAACTATCTGCTGAATTTAACTATACCGTTTAAACGATTTTTTACAAAGGTATGTAAGAATGTATTGTATACAGTTTACATGCAAAAACGTGTTTTATAGACTTTAACCTACATTTTGGCCTAGGAAGTGGTAAGATACTACCAGGTCAATACGAGGACCACCTTATGGTTGGACTGATAATGTGAATTATTTGTAACAGATATCCAATGTAAATTGTCAAAACTACAACCGATCATATATATTAGAGCTCTCTAGTTCTGTGTTCAGCTTTGAGCATTTTCACAACAACGCACTAAATGCTGGCTGCTGGCTGCTAACTTCGATCTGGCAGAAAACAACCAGTCATTCAAACCTGTTTGAATGGAACAGTGAATGCTGTCATGACTGAGTCGTTATTTACTCCGCTGAATCATGAAATATTTCTTCGTGCATTAATAGTACAGAAAGAGAACGTGTGATTACGCCTTGTGCAGCATAACAGCTAACGATTGTTTCTGGTCTTCTGTAGGTTGAATTCACTGATTCTGCGACTCCCAGAGAACACAATGAGCACCCAGGTAAACATGTGGTTGTTGTGTCTGTTTCAAGTTAGGCTAGTACTCCATCATCAAGACGTTGTAAATAACAACCACTCTTTCATTACAGTACAGCATCCTGTTCAAGCAAGAACATGGTAAGTAGCCACTAGCACCTGCTAATTCCCACTCAAAGCTCAATTAGTAAGCATCTACACATGCAGCAATTCATTTCAGTATAACTTTTCAATTACTTACTTATTGAGTTGTGGTTCCTGCTTATAAAAAGCTCTCTGAATAGCCTTTGGGTTTGAGGGTAGCTATATAAATATCTCCTCTTGCCTTCGGTGGCTGACCTTATGAGCTGTGTCAGTTTGGCCTCATCGTGTGTGTTTGTGTCGCCAGCGCATGACGATGCAATCTGGACGGCGGCATGGGGCCGTAGCGAGGCGGACGGCACAGATACCATCGTCACCGGCTCTCTGGACGACATGGTGAAGGTGTGGAAGTGGTAAGCTCCTCCCCTCTCTGAGCCCCAGGGCGGCTGCTGCTGCTGCTGCTGCTGCTGCTGCTGCTGCTGCTGCTGCTGCTGCTGCTGCTGCTGCTGCTGCTGCTGCTGCTGCTGCTGCTGCTGCTGCTGCCGTGCCAACATGCGCACGGTGCACTTGAATTCAACTTGTTGCAAGTGAAACCATGTGACATCTTTTGAGTTCATTCTCACATGTCAGTGTGTGTGAAGTTTTGTGTTCATGCTGTGCATTGGGAGTTTTCAAAAGTACTTGCTACTTTTAAATTTGGTAAGCTTCCAATCTCCCGGAACTGTTAAACAAATAATAATAACATAATGATAATGATATTACTACTACTACTACTACTGTTACTAATTCGACTACGACGATGACGACGACTACTACTACTACTAATAATAATACTAATACAATAGTAATGATATGAATAACAACGTAAACTAAATTGTAATTGGTTTTATTACATTCATTCAAACCAAACCTTGATGGCTTTCCTGGCTGGTTCTTCCCCTAACATTCCCCCTGTGACCGGCCCCTCTGCCTTCCACCAGGTCGGACGAGAAGCTGGAGCTCCAGTGGAACCTGGAGGGCCACCAGCTGGGCGTGGTCTCTGTGGACATCAGCCACGACGGGGCCATCGCCGCCTCCAGCTCCCTCGACGCCCACATCCGCCTCTGGGATCTGGACTCTGGCAAGCAGATCAAGTCCATGGACGCAGGCCCCGGTAAGACTCTGAGAAGGGCCCCGGGATTCTGGGAAGGCTACTCATGGTTTTGATTGTTTGTTTGTTTTGTTTTGTTTTGTCTTGTTTTTGTTTTATTTTTATTTATTTTTTTCCACAATGTCTTGTTTTTTAAACAATTTATGATGACTATATGCTCTGTAAGGTGACCTTGGGTGTCTTGAAAGGCGCCTCCAAATTAAATGTATTATTATTATTATTATTATTATTATGGACGGTGTGTCCTTTGTCGTGTCTGGCTATCAGTCCTTGAAGTTTGTGTATCCCTCATCTGCACCACGACATTGATTTAATTAATTAAATTTCTGGATCCAGTACTCGGGTTAAAATGGATCTGTGTCCACCAACTGTTTACTCACACCAATTGGTCTCTAATGGACCATTAGAGGCCATTAGAGACCAATATTTATATCTAGACTAGGCACCAGATATAAATCTATAATTTTATGATATAATATACATTTTCTAGTTTACCGTATTTTATGTTTTTAGCGTAATCCCAGGCCTTATGATTTATGTGTAGACCATTTCCCATCCCTACAAGACTGTGTGTGTGTGTGTGTGTGTGTGTGTGTGTGTGTGTGTGTTCATATCTCCCTAGTCGACGCGTGGTCTGTGGCCTTCTCCCCGGACTCGAAACACATTGCCACGGGCAGCCACCATGGCAAGGTTAACATCTTCGGCGTGGAGAGCGGCAAAAAAGAGTACTCGCTGGACACCAGGGGAAAGTTTATCCTCAGCATTGCTTACGTAAGGACAAACCTCCTCACCTATTATCATTTATTTATTTTTGAAAAATATGAATTATTCAAATTGTTAAATTTTTTTGGACCTTCGGACTTAATAAATTGTAGGGCAAATATCCAACTTTCAACTATTACAATTTAGAATGAAAATTCTCAAAATCAAGTTGGAAATATATGAATCATAAAAACTTTTATGTTTTTTTGCACCTTTGGAAAGAACCTTAATAAATTGTAGTGCAAATATCCAACGTTCAACAATTACAATTTAGAATGCAAATTCATAAAAAACAAATCAAAGATATTAGTCTGCAAGGGGGTACATCCCCCAGCTGGACCCCAGCTGGAAAGGGAGACGATGGTTAGCGTAGAGAACATCCTCTGCTTGTTTAGCCCGGTGAACCTGGCTGTAGGGGGTGGACTCTGGCCGCACTCCAAACAGCATATTAAGTGGTTTGCGAGGTTGAGAGGACCGTGAACAACCGAAGGTAATGGGCTTCAAGAGGGCACTTTCCCTCACAGAAAGGGGTCTTCAGCCCTGAGGCAAAACAGTGCGGGGGGGCTCTGGCTCTGTGCCATGAGCGGTGGATGCACGGCCAAGGTCTACTGCGTGGTGGGAAAACGTTGGTGCTACTTAAAAAGACTAATCATACAAAGAAATTAGGTTACGCTGATCTGGATTTTGTAGTACTGCCGCTTCTTTTCAATTATGCTTTTTGTACATCTAGTAATTATGTAGATACAAAATAAATATATTTTTTAAAGCCAGTAGTCTTGGGAATTTAGTGAAATGATTGAGACATATTTTGGTACAAATGATAGTTATTATTTTACTTTTTATAGTAAAATAATGATATATATATT
The DNA here is from genome assembly GCF_031168955.1 of Gadus macrocephalus. NCBI lineage: Eukaryota > Metazoa > Chordata > Actinopteri > Gadiformes > Gadidae > Gadus > Gadus macrocephalus. The sequence goes on along the minus strand of NC_082390.1, from coordinate 3,552,119 downwards.
TTGATTGTGCAGTCTCCTGAGATTCCTTTCAAGGAGTAGGTAAACTCCATCAAAACTTTGGTTAATATTCTATTTTTATTAGCCATTGTCTTGCTCGCCATCCATGCTGCAGTAGGCTACAGTGAATCAATGCTTCTCTCTTTGTTTTTGCTCTACAGAGCCCAGATGGAAAATACCTGGCCAGTGGAGCCATAGATGGAATCATCAACATCTTCGACATCGCTACTGGCAAACTACTCCATACGCTGGAAGGTATACATCCATTTACTATTCATTCTTTTTATTCACTAGACATTTATGAACTACGCTACCTTCGCAATAAAACAAATGCACATTCTCTTCACACACAACAATGGTCATCAAGATCTCTACAGCCCGCAGTGACGGTGGCCCCTAGTTCCTGGATGACGCGTCTCTCTCTCTCTCTCTCCTCAGGTCATGCCATGCCCATCAGATCTCTCACCTTCTCCCCGGACTCCCAGCTGCTCGTCACCGCCTCCGATGACGGATACATCAAGATCTACGACGTGTGAGTGTCCCTGACCCACAATGTATAGCGTTGAGGGCTGCCTCACAACGATATGTACTTTTAAATCTTAAAAGCTTTTTATTAAAATGGATCTGTGCACTGGGATATCGGTTATTATTTTGCTTTGAGAAATATTTAAAATTTCTCTTTTATATGATTGTCTTTCAATGAGTTATCTTTTAAGATGTCTTTGAAATGGGATACCTGCCAAGAAAAGCACTTTGAACGGTGTGTTTTGAAGGGGGCTCTATCAATACTTAGTTTCGGATCTATTGAGTTTGAAGGACTTGTTTTCTGGCTCCGCTCCAATAGTAGATAAGATTGTGTTGTTTTTTTTTATCCGTGTTTTGCAGACAACACGCCAACCTGGCAGGCACTCTCAGTGGCCACGCCTCCTGGGTCCTCAGCGTGGCCTTCTCCCCTGACCACGCCCACTTTGTCTCCAGGTGAGACTACACTCTTTCACAGAGACTAGCTTCCTGTTTGCGAGTTTATATGTATGTAAATATTTATATGCCGTTGATCCATGTTGTGAAATCTGTTCCTGGTTCGTGTTCAGCTCGTCGGATAAGAGTGTGAAGGTTTGGGACACAAACTCCAGAGTGTGTGTCAACACTTTCTTCGACCATCAAGACCAGGTGAGAAAGTCTCCACCTGGGCATATGAAACGTTTAACTGGGAATGAAATAATATATACATCTATCTTATACTTAACTACATTCATATCCATGACGTTTAAAGTTGCCTTGTCAGGGGCACTTTAAAGGGGAAACATCAAACTGCTATTTATTTATATAAGGGTACTGTTTTATACGCGCTTTGGGAAGAAGTTGCGGTCTGCATTCTGCAACAGCAGCTGTTTCCGTGAAGATAGCAATTGGAAGGTTCTACTTAAATAGATATCGGAAAAAATATTTAAACGATGTTCCATAAATGTTTTTAGGTAATTATTTCAATCTAAACACCTGTGTTCCCAGGTTTGGAGCGTCAAGTACAACAACACAGGCTCTAAGATCATCTCTGCAGGCGACGACCGCGCCATCCACATCTACGACTGCCCCATGTGAACGGAGGGGGACCCATGGAAAAGCAAACCGCATGTCTTATTTGGTAAATCGAAACAAACTGAATTATGGGGGGGGGGGTAGATGGTTGTTAAGGAAGGTTGTAAAGCTATTTTTCACTGGCCTGCTTTGGTCAAATAAAACTTTTTTTTTCTATTTTTGCTTGTTGGGCAGTTATTTAGTTTGTAAGCAATGATAGCCATCTAGTGGCTGAGATGAGAAGCTGTTTCCCATGTATTTTTGGTAGTCGAACACATTTGTTTTCTATTTCATATATACAACTTTATCTTCATAATATTTGATTGACATCAGATCTTTCTCCTGAAAATGCTTGATTTCAGATTCAGAATTAATCAAGAAATACACGTTATATTTTCATGATCAATTCTGAATTCTTTGAGAGGCCATTATAACCACACTACCAGTTGCCATTAGGTGTATTCTATTTAAATGATCATTCTATCCCTGAAGTGGCGTCCATTCCTCTTCAGTAAAGGTCCAGTCACCACACCTTTGACAGTTTGGCCAGCCGTCCTTTATTGAGTCCTCATGTACAACATGGCTGATACCAAATACAACACAAACAATAAGCTTGGTTTTTCTGCATGTCTCGATAATCATCTGAGGTTTACATATAGCGACACTCATTTTCATTTTCTTCTATAACGTATATCCGTCTTGACAGGTCAAACTTTCAAAATTACTTACATTATACTTATGTTACAAACTTATTTCCAGTGACAAAATGGCTTAGGCTAAAATCATAAAACCTCAAATAACCTGCTGGTGGAAAATTGCAGTGTTGGATTGACCATATCAAAATAACTTCCTTGTAGTTTTGGATGGAAAGTAAGAGATAAAAGTCTTGAGTTAAGAGTGCTCTGGCACACATTACATAAAACGTGCCTGTGAACATCACATAATCACCTCTACAGTTCGGTAAGGAGGTGTTCATTTTCAAATTCAAAAGGTAAATCAAGATGATAGAAAAATAAGGCAGTGAGACCAATTTACAACTCTTTGAAAGGCTCTTGTAAATGGCATACAAAGCACATTGAACGTGGTATTGTGCTATTGGGTCGAAACCAACTCCACAAATTTTGCATTAACAAGGAAAATAAGTGAACTATTGAACAATACACATTGGTATCAGTTGTGAACAATCAGTCGCTCATATTGGAATTTTGCATATATGCTATTTCCAAGGCATAGGAGCAACTTGCAGAGATTGGATGTGCCAGAATAACTAACATATTATTCTCCTCACATCTAAACCAACCACCTCTGCGCATATACGATTCTAAAGTCCACTGGAATGCACCATACAGAAATATATGCATGATAAAGATTTACCTTGAGAAAGGATATGTTTCTGCTTTGCCAATGTCATATACTAGCTTGACAATACATGTGGTTTTCTGATAGAAAAGACTTGTGGTACGTACCATCAACCCTTTTTTGAACAAACACCCTAGGTTCTTGCAACACATCAAATGTGACAAGAAATGTGAAAACAATACACAGCTACTGGATTTTACGCTTCTCTTTTTTCCCCAAGGGTGCTTTGAGGCCAGAGGTACTTTGGAGTCGTTAAAAGGATATTTTAAAAAATAGTTTACACTATGAAAGCTTTATCTTTTCTCCCAACAAATCCTAAACGTATTAGTCAAGTCACCCAAAATTGCTATACATACGCTTTGATATTTTTTTTAAAGAGAAATAAAATGGCTTTTTCCACACTGGCAGTTTGAGCCTAGCCCATAACTTTATAACTATAATAAAGCAGCTGTGAAACACGCAGAACCAATAAACAGATTTAGCAGAATCTGTTAAATCAAATTTACCCTACATAGTCATTTAACTCTGATTCTAGAATGCTTTGAAAAGTTAACACTAAGAAACCTCTACCGGTATAAGTGGTGGGCAGAGGAGATTCAGGTGTTTTTGTTTCAGTCTTTGGAGCGCTTTTTATAGTTTATTTCTCCCCTTTCATTTGGATGTACCCTGGGTCCCGGAGAAGTGTTCTGGCTCGAAATCAAACCATTTTGGTTCTGTTCACCACCTGGGTGAACCAAGTGACCCTGTCCTCTACTAAAATCTGGTTCAGCCTCGTTCACCAATTTCTGCTGTCCCTGCCAGGGTCCAGTATACAGTAAGCGGTCTGGAGTGAAACTGAAACCGGTTCTGTTCATTCCACCAGTGTCTGCTCATTCCACCAGGAGTCCGTATACAGTACGTTCTTCCGGTGTGACACTGGACCGGTTCTGATGCGTTCACCAGTGCCGGCTCTCCACCAGGTCGGCCCTCAGGCTGAGTCTCTTCAGGGACTCGTAGCCCACCACGATGAGCACCGAGGTGGGCATGGCGGCGATGATGCGGGCCGACAGCCCCTTGGTCATCCCCCGAGCCCCCTCCTCCGCCAGTAGCTGCTTGAAGGTGTCAATGACGGAGGAGCGTCCCTCCACCTGGCAGACAGACACACGGACGAGTAGGTCACCTGCTTTGTTCTAGCACTGTGAGCGACGGTGGATCAACCGATGCGCTTGGCAAGCGCGTACAAGAAGTTCCATATGGTCGACACAACAATTCGTCACCATTCGTCTTCTCGGTCAGATTATACACTGTGACCATGTGGGAATACTTGGTCATAGTAATTTACAGTCGTCATAAAACAAAAAGTCAAGAGAAGGGTGATTTCCGTGAGGAATTTGCACCGGTATCTGTGATAAGTTGATAAAGGATACGTAGCAGTATACAAACAGAACAGTGTCGTTCGGGACACTTAAAATTCAGATTCAAATGTGGAGATGAACGGGTGTATAGTCATGGTGGTTCATTGTGCATCTGTGACCGACCTGCACTCTGGCACGAACCACGTCCATCGGGTTGGTGATGGTGGAGGCGGTGGCGGCCGCCATTGGTCCCGCTACGGCCAGCACCATCAGCTCAGGACAGTTGCTGGGCGCCAGGTTCGACAGGCGCTCTGGAGACGCAGGCGAGGGAAGAACGTGAGAGCATGTGGATTCTGTAAAGAACATTCTGTGGGGGTTTACATTGAATGCCCTGCAGAAAGCCTGTTTCTTAGGCTAATTTACATCGGTTTATGGTTCATGAAAGATTAGATTCCCACGGGCTAGAATAAACAATGAAGGATTGTGACCTTTGCCCCGTTCCGTTGACCAGAAGACCCGTCGTAAATACAACTCAAAACTCAACCCCCACCTTTCAGTTTATCTTAACCTCATGGTTTATTTGCAATGTAAATATCGCTTTCTGTATGGGGTTCATTGAACGAAAGCACAACATTTGCGACCATCGTAAAGCATGAAGATGACCCAATGAAGCCTTGTTTTTCCTAGGATGTTCAAAATGAGAGAAACCCAGAGAAGGCGCCTACCGCTGTAGAAGTGATAGAAGGGCCACCAGAGAGCACTGTTGGGGATGTAGGTGAGCAGCGATGCCACGTAGCCCCGGTAGAACCCGCGGAACCCGTCGGCGGCGCATATCTGCACCACGATGTCCCGGGTCTGCCCGAAGGAGAAGCGCCCCCGTTTGGACGAGGATGAGGCGGCGGCCGGCGCCTTGACCTTGAAGCGGGTCAGGTGCTCGCCCTGGCCCTGCATCATCAGCTGCTGGGACACCACGTCGATGGGCACCGTGATGGTCTGAGCCACCAGCGAGGCCGCGCCCCCGGCCACCAGGGACTTGACCGTGTTGCTGGGGGAGTAATGCGACGCGTACTTGCGCACCAGCTCGTAGGTGGTGATGTAGGCCTGCCCCGACACCAGCGTGAAGGTACTGACCATGAAGCCGCGGTACAGGCCGCGCAGGCCTTCGGCGCGCAGGATCTTACAGAAGGCGTCCAGCGTGCCCGTGTACAGCGCCTTGCCCCTCTGCACCTGCAGAAGGGTGCGGATGAGGCTGGCGGGGTACACCGTGAGCCGGGTGGTCATGGTCATGAACACCCCCAGGGAGTAGAACTTCCTCTTGTCCAGGTCCTCCCATTCGATGATCTGGATGGTACCTTTCTGCTGCATGCCGCCGGCCCACGCAGAGCTCTGCCCCGCCTCGAGCTACTGTACTGGAGAGGACAACCTTCCCACCGCCGTGCACTGTGATGGGCGACAAGACCACACTCGTACATCAAGAAACCACAACACTCGTCGTCAAGCTCTACATAAAGGATATGGATACCATCAGACAGTAACGTTACACAATATAAAATGGGAATACTGTCAGTTCCATATAGACCTACGGTAGCTAAGGAGGCAGAGCACGTTGTCTCGTCATTATAGCCTATTTATAGCTGATACATAATGGTAATTTGGTATAAAGTACCTTGTAAAGGCAAATTCCTGTGATCATGTGTCAACATCACAAAGGCTTCGGATGAATAAACAATATGGGACAATAACAGTTTCCTAGCTTGGTTATATAGGATAGACTGCAGCTGAAATATACTGATCTTTCCGCTTTTTCACCAACATTGAAGATACATTCACTACAAATGTGTGTGTGTGTTTACTAGCTGTTTACTGATGTGCGGTATCGATTCCACGAAAACAACACTAACGTTAACAGTGGTAAGTCCTCCACATGGTCAACGTCGCACTTTCTGCTGCGTCTTGCTAAAAACAATCGTTCACACACAGCGATTTATGTCGAGCACATGCACTTACTTATTCAGAGGCCATTCGCAGACTTTAACGTCGTCTTCAGACAGTGTCCAACGTAGTGTGGAGGTTTGCATTAAACGTGCAGGGCTTGAGTAAAGCCACGGCCTAGTCCGCAAGGTGGTTTACGTCCAGAAAGTCACGCCTGCGCTTGTTTGTGCTGAGAAAAGACACAGACAATGTCAAAGGTGAAAGGTCGTGAGGATTGACTTAATTGTCCAGCCGAAATATTACTTCAAATTACACACTAAAATTTGTTAATTGTTGTTGTTGTTTTTTTAAATGTGTTCGTATAATGTAACGTTAGATAACTGTCTAAATAGTAAAGAGGAAATGGAACATATAGCCCCCGTAGTCACGTGACGTCCTCTGGCATGATTTAAAGCCACAGACACGGTAGAATAAGAAAAAACTATGTAAACAACCAAGTACACCAAACTCTGGTAATATAGTCCGGGATGGGCCCTTGACCCTCCGATCAGAACATTCCTTTTATAAATAAGAATTACTTAAAAATAGTTTAAAATGAAACAGTAGAAATACATATATATGCTGTAACTGCTACTACTACTACTACTACCACTACTAATATAACTACTACTACTACTACTACTACTACTACTACTGGAACAACAATAATATGAATAATCATAAATGATATCCATAGTTAATAATAAGATAATAAAAAGTATTATAATAATTTCATTCAGTGTAATATATTCGATCCATTGGTCCTTTTCTTATCCATTACAACCATATCGACGTACAGCACAAACTGGCCTCATCTGTTGGTAAATAGTCCAGGGGGCGTGGCTCTAAAACAGAACACGTCAAACGACATCAAGCGACGTCACGAGGACGGCCGTGCTCATTTCAGCAGTCATCATGGCGTACGCTGCTCTTGTCAAAGGTAAAGAGAGATCGTCGGATGAACAAGTATTATTGTGCAAATGTATAATCCAGTGGTGGGAATTTGTTGGCGACACCATTATACATGTATCATTGAAGGCCTGTGATGTGTTATAACAGTCAATTCAATACATTGACGTCAATAACATATAGCCTCAAACTGTTAGCTGGAGGTGGATGGCACCCGAAGACCGCCTCTTGAAGCCGAGTTGAACACTCGGCTATGCGTTGTGTTTGTACTTTTACGGCATAATATGCGAGAAGAACATTGTTAAATGAAGCGTTTCTATTTTGTCAAGCAACCCCGTGAAGTGTCGAAGTGAAACGGGACAATATGTGTCAGTATAGACCCGGTGTGAACCGAGCAAGTCTTATCTCTTCCAGAGCAGCAAAGCTAGCACCGCTGCTAGTGTTGTGGGTAGTGTTATGACGAGGAAGGACGTTTTATCTTTTCACACGCAATAATCTCACCCGTGAACGAATCTACCCCCACTCCTTTGCCTAGCATAGATGGTCGCATTGTTGTCATGAGTGAATCATGCCATTATTGCAATGGTTAGGCCTTGTTTAACGGGACACTTGCATGTTATTATCTGTAGAACCGCCTGCGTTGCGTCACGTTTTTTACTTGTTCATGTTGCACTTTATATGATGTTGAACCTAATCGATGAATAGACTACCCCACACTGGGGTAGTCTATTCATCGATTAATGTGGTTTTGTGGCGTTTCCTTAGTCCCCACAACCATTTATGCTGCTGCTATACAGTCAGGATCACCAGAAATGTCTTGGTTTTGCCGGTGCCTGACCAGTCTCTAACAAACACGGGTGGTCGTTATTAGTCATTGGATTGACACACAAGGCCACTTTTATGAACACACAATATTTGTATCTGTTAGCGTTGTGTTTTACTGGACTTCAGTATATGTTTGAGGCATCAACGTGAGGAACAATGATTATTCATAAAGAAATTAGACCTGACCAGTTCAATCCTTTCAATCTCAAGCCTGTCTTCCAATATCAGCACTGAGCTCCATATTATTTTCAACAACTGACACGTTGGGAAGCTAATGTACACAACACCATTCAAATTTATATTTTTTTAGATGGTGGTTTATAGGATAATAAAAATATTCCTGTAGTGGTTCCTAGCATTTTTTTTAGCAATGCAATGCTTTGCTCAAGCATTGTTGTTATTTAATAAACGTTGTTAGATATCGGCATGTTAAGTTACTATATTGGTCTACAGTGGGATACCAGAAAAGTATTATGTCTAGGTCATCAACTTATCAGTGTTATCTTTCTCTTACAGAGCATCCGTACAGCCATTTGATTGACACACTGAATGATGGTGTTAAATTTTTCAATCCACAAAAATTAAACGACCCAAGATATGGTAAGTCTAGACCAGCCAACTCTGTAGCCTCTGCTTTTGTCACCTTCTGTTTTAGTTTGTTTTAAACATTTTTTTTCATTCTGGATGGTGGCTGAGATGTTCGAGCCAACAAAGCATTGTTGATACAATCTTAGTATTAACATAACATAAACAATGTGCAAAAAATTGAAACACTGAGCTTTAACATTTTGTATTTTAGGAAAACTGCCTCTATCCATCCGTGTCTTATTGGAGGCGGCCATTCGTAAATGTGACGGCTTTTACGTGAAAGAGGAGGACGTCCAGAACTATCTGGACTGGCAGGAGCAGCAGAATGTGGCTGAGGTGCCGTTCCCTCCCTCCCGGGTCCTTCTCCAGGACTTCACGTGAGTCTGCTGGGCCTGATGCTCCACACAGACGGCACACACAACACTGCTGCACTCTTGACCCATTGCCATCTGAACCCGTGCTTATTTTTTCTGTTTTAACGCCCATAGGGGTATTCCCGCCATGGTGGATTTGGCGGCAATGCGAGATGCGCTGGTCAAACACGGTGTGGACCCTTGCCGCGTCAACCCAGTCTGTCCCACCGACCTCATAGTGGACCACTCGCTACAGATCGACTTCAGCAAATGGTAAGGTTACCGACACAACCCTTAAGCTCTTTACTTTTTAGCCTTATATTTGAATTAAGTGAGTGGCCCCTTAAAGTTGCAAAACGTACGTTGCAACTAGCTCGTAGTTTAACATTTCCTGGATATGTCTGTAGTCAATGCTGATTGATAGTGATTTCAATAAGGTTAGTCCTCTCACCTTCTAACTGGGTGGGTCTCAGTCTTAAACATATATTGTGTGTGTGCATGTGTGCGTGTTGCTGATTGTGTTCAAGCACCAAATGTCTACTTGCTACTTGGCCCATATGATGTCTGCATAAGCTGGTCTCTAAGGTCTATAAGCCTGTGCTTGTGTAGCTACAGTCCCAGAAGGACAACGCTATTTTTGGTACAGTGTATTTCCTATTTGTATTTTACAATTATCAAGTCTACAAAGTATAAACCCGATGAACCCTCCAGTGCCATCCAGAACACACCCAACCCCGGCGGAGGAGAGACCCAGAGCCAGGGCGCGCCTCGCTCCTCCTCCTCCTCCACCCCCGCCCCCGTCTCCTCCGCCCCTGGCAGCGGCCCCAGGCAGCCGCCCCGGGGTGGGGGCGCCCATTGTGGAGCTGCGAGGGGATCCTGTGGCAAGGGCAGCTGCAGCGACCCCCCGGCCTCCCCAGGCAAACACCCCCCGGCCGTCCAGCAGATAGAGAACTCGCCCCTGCTCTGCCCCTTCCACCTGCAGCCCGTCTCTGAGTAAGTCTTGAGGCGCAGGCCGCTCACACGCTGGTTCCCATTTGGGGGTTGCCCGGAAAAGTACGTGGGGGTCACGACCGAGAGCTTGCTGCTGTATAAGCTGTAGATGTTTGTTGGTATGTTTGATTAAAGAAGGCAAAGTCTAGAGCTCTCTTCTGTACCCACGGACGGCCTATTGATTCATAGCCACATGCAAATGAGTACAAACTACTTAACTGGAGAATTGATGTTACAGCACATGTGTCAAACATATTTCAGAAAATAGACATCACGCCACAGGCTTTAATAGTTAGGGAAACCCTAAGCTAAACTTTCTTTTGATTCTGTGTTTAACCTGCAGACCAGAAACTGCACTGAAGAGCCAAGAGATGGAGCTGATCCGCAACAAAGAGAGGCTGCAGTTTTTCAAGGTAGTGCGCTACTTCATATGTTTTAAGGCACATCAAAAGTGGATTTTGACATTTGATTTTTTTTTTTATAGTAAAATGTGTAAAAGTGTGTAAGCCGCGGTGTCTTCTTGGTCCTGGCAGTGGTGCTCCAAAGCGTTCCAGAACGTGAACGTGGTCCCGCCGGACGTGGGCGCGGTTCACCAGGTGAACCTGGAGCACCTGTGTCGCGTGGTCCACGTCAGCGACGGCCTGGTGTACCCCGACAGCGTTGTGGGGACCGACTCTCACACCACCATGATCAACGGACTGGGGGTACTGGGATGGGGTAAGACATGCAGGCACACCGCAAGCCCCCCTAAACCAAAAATACCAACACAGTTCTGGATTGACTTTATTATGGATTGCAAATCGCCTCCCCCGTTATACAATGATGTCCAACTCACCGTTGCGGGAACTTTGTTAAACAGATATCACTGTGAAGGAGAGATATTAAACATTCATTTTATAAAATAAATTTGCTTCCAAAGTGATTCTATGCAATGGACGTGCTCATCCAAACCTGGGGGAAATTACAACTGCTTTGTTGTTTTGTTTCTGGAAGTAAAAAACCGAGGCACAGCAAAACGGTCTAGTGTGGTTAGGGGGTTCATGTTCAATCCCCAATGTCTGCACCACATTCAGCATGCATGGGCCTTCCCATAACCATAACCTCAGAGTGTCTGAAGGGACTGTGGATACATAATTGAAGGTATGAACAATGTTACTAGGAGAGATATTAAACCACTTTTTTATTTAAGGTCAAACTTGCTTCCAAAGTGTATTCTATGCAATGGATGTGCTCATCCAAACCTGGGCAAATTGCAACTGTTTTTGGACGTTAAAAGTGAATAAAAAAACGGCAGAGCCATAAATGTATGCTGAATGTCTAATGTCTCACTGTTGCCCAACCCAGCAGCTTGCCCCTCCCCATAAGCTCTCTAGTGTATAACCCGGTCAGCCTCGTGACGCTGAGTTCACCTGTGCAGGTGTGGGGGGAATCGAGGCCGAGGCGGTGATGCTGGGCCAGCCGGTGGCCCTGACTCTGCCCCAGGTTGTGGGCTGTAAGCTGGAGGGCTCCATCAACCCTCTGACCACCTCCATCGACGTGGTCCTGGGCATCACCAAGGTAACCGCTAGCCATAATGTCCCCTTCTGAAGTCTGCCTGTTGACAATGGAGACGACACTGAAAGAAGAGTAAATGAACAATTCAAATGCGTGGCGATGACACTGAAAGAAGAGCAAATGAACAATTCAAATGCGATATATCAACAACGAATATATTACACATAGGGCTTCTCGAATATGGGAAAAATCATAATCACAATTATTTTGGTCACTATTGAGATCACGATTATTCAAACGATTATTTTTGAGTTTGAAAACATATTGTATTTTGTCTCTCCCCAAAAAAATGTGTAACTGAGAATTTTGAAATTCCGGCTTAAAAAAATACACAAAAAATGGTAAAAAATAAAATGTTCCAATCTAAAATGATGTACAGATATGTATCCAGCTGTTGTGCCCTTTCTTTAAAACATAATAAAAAAATCGATTACCGGTATGTTCATTTTGTGATCGTAAAATCGCAATCGCGGCCAAAAATCGATTAATCGCCCAGCCCTAATTACCCACAACATATTTGGACGAACGCTGAGCTAAAAGTATATCATTTTGAAGGTTTGCTCTGGCTTGACAGCAACAGAGCAACATGTTCAGTCATGTTCCCCGAGCTTCAGCGACCGGGCTCATTGTGTGTTTGTCTTTCTGTGGCACTGTCATCATGTTGTTTTTGCATAGTCAAGGAAACAAGTGTGTTGTTAATATTCGATTTGTCGCGCATTGAATTTGGAGTGTTAAAACTTGCTCCCTTGGAAGGTGATTGTCCAATCAGGATTAAGTGTTCAACACTGCTGTGGTACGATGTATTCTGACAGTTCTTTCCCGTGTGTTCTTCCTTCCGCTCAGCACCTGCGGCAGGCGAACATCGCCGGGAGGTTCGTGGAGTTCTTTGGCCCAGGGGTGTCGCAGCTCTCGGTCCCCGACCGGACGACCATCGCAAACATGTGCCCTGAATACAACGCCACCGTCAGCTTCTTCCCCATCGACCGAGTCACACTCAAGCACTTTAACAAGACCAGTGAGTCCCAGAGAGAGACTTTCACCGTTATCGGTGAAACATTGGTGTGGGATTACAGTATGTGGGTCACAAAATGACCCACATACGCATAATGTTTCACCCAAAAGCCACACAATGGACATAAGCCCTTGGGCTTTATTTGTGTTTGATCCCTTTGTCAATAAAGAATTTCAACTATTGCAGCATTCTTCGAAGAAAATAGTCCAATCCCGGGTTGCTTTTATGTCACTTTATTTGTTATAAAGTAGGCATGTTTCGGTATGGTAAACTATGAAGCTTAAGGGAGGGAATTGTATCTAACGCGTGGAGAGGAAAATACCGCCGTGATCTACTTCAAGCCCCCGGGCTTAGGCCCGGTGGCTCTCTGCCGTCTACCTATTGATCTCTGGCCTGTTCACTTGACGTCCTCCGATAGAGGACGTCAAGTGGGCGTGGCCTATGCAGTGGGCGTGGCCGGGGTGACGTAATGGCTTCGGCTTCTTCACCTATCTAAAGGTGCTGCCTTCTGTGGAGGGAGCAGCCTTCAATAAGGTCTTGCTCCCCTTGTGGCTATGTGAGGGTAATGCAGCTTCTTAAAATACTTAACACAACCATTCACACACAAACATGCACACACAAACCAATTTCAGTTGTCTGGACATGCATGTTTACCATTTATTCTGTAGGACTGCAGATCAAGCCTGTGTAACCGATGGAGATCTGCAGTACCTGTCGAGCAAGAGCCTGCATTGGCAGGCAATGTTCTGTTGTGATCCGCTGTGTCTTAATATTAGTGAACACTCTCTGCAAGCCTTTCCTGTAATCCTTCTGTTTCCCCTCCAGACTTCAGCCAGGAGAAACTTGAACTACTGGAGTCGTACATGAAGGCTGTGAACCTTTTCAGAACCTACGAGGACTCTGAAGAGGACCCTGTCTATTCAGAGGTAGGTGGAGTCTGTGTCTGCGTCTGGTGGGGGTGGAGTTGTGGGCCTGGATGGTCTGGTGGTAAGGGGGTCCGTGGTCAATCCCCAATGTCTGCGCCGCAGTCAGCATGCAGGAGCCACATGCATGCGCCTTATCAGAACCATAACCTCAGAGAGTCTGAAGGAACTGTGGTTACATAATTTAAGGTTTTGCACGTGTTACAAGACTCGGTGCCTCAGAGGACGATTGTTTCACCAAGTACAAAATGCACACTCAGAACGGCAGTCTTCGATGTATGAAGTTTACGGTTTCTTTAAGGTTTAGGGTTCCGGGCTAGAGTGGCCTAGCAGGAAAACGGCTGCCTTGGTGATTCTCTGGGAACAATAGATGCAACTAAACAATGGAAATGGCTTCACAGCAGTTAGCAGTAGGAGGGAGTTTGAATGTGCAAGATGTCTATTCTTAGGAGGAGGAACATTCTCTGGCCCGGTCAACCGCTCTGGCCTTCCTTGTAGAAAGGGTCCTTGAGCAAGACGACCCACCCCTTCAGCAACTGGCCCGGTTGGGGCCTTGCACGGTTGACATTGCATTGTGTGTGTGTGTGTGTGTGTTCCCTTAGTTGTACAGGCTGAGCCTTGGAGCCAAAGGCTAAGTACTTAAACCTTGGAGCTACTATGAGACCCTTAGCATGCACTTATATCCTAAGCGGCTTGCAGTGAATATTAGATGGGTGTCATAAAGGCGCATGAATATTAGATGGGTGTCATAAAGGCGCATGCAAGGGTTGGAAATGTTGCTCATGCAAGCCTACAGGTAGCCTGTTGACAATCGGGTTCAGACCCCTCAGACCGCCGTTCTGCGGGGTGTCGATTTAGGGGGCGACCGGTTATGGCGACTTTAGGGCTGTGCAGGTTCACTCTACAGACAACACACCCTTTAGCCTGGAACTGTGCTCTTCCCACAGGTGATAGAGATCCAACTGAGCTCCTTTATCCCCTACGTGAGCGGCCCCAAGAGGCCCCAGGACAGGGTGGCAGTCAGCGACATGAAGGTGGACTTCCACAGCTGTCTGAAGGAGAAGGTAAGGGTCCAGCCATCCGTGTGCATCGCCACACGTATGTTCGATGTCAGGTCCCCTGATGCAGTTGTTCACTTTGTCATACATGCTGTGTATCAAAATCTGGAAATCTCGATATATATTAAATAAATATTCACGACATTTATTTAGGGATTAGGGTGTTCTACTCCCAGCCAACAGGTCCTTGGTTCAAGTCCCCAGGTACCCCCGTTTACCCGTAGGAATCCCTGAGCAAGGGGCCTTAAGGCTTCGTTACGGTTCCACGTTGACGCAGAGCAATGACCACTCAGTCGTGAGCCTGTTTTGGTTCTGCGTCAGGTTTACGTCTGGTAAACCTTGCGTCGCCTCGACGCAAGGTTACTATTTGGGAGGCGCACGTCCGGCCCTCGCGGTGGACGCAAGGAGGGATCCGCAAGGACGTAAGGCAGGGCTATTCAACCTCCTTAACAAGTGGGCCGAAAAGGAAAACCACTGGGGGTTCATGGGCCACACAGAGTAAAACTACGTGAATGAATCGCTACAAATAAATCGTACTTAAAGTAGTGTTAACTTAATATATATATAGTACTACTACATGGAATAAACTTGTCAGACCCATTCCTTCCTCCTTCACTTTTAATCGTATCATTATAAAAGATTTTGTTCTCACATTTTGGACACGTATTTAGAATTAAACAATGTTGTTTGAATCATCACAAAACAGAACTACTGTACATATGAGACATTTTGAGCCAGTGAGTCAGTGAGAAAGATTGCACTGCCTTGTTTGCCTAGTTTGGCTCATAATGAGACACTCATGCAGCTTCTCATAGGTCATGGAGCAAAGTGCCCTTGTTCTGATGGCATTCATATGAGAAAAGCTAGACTCACACGTATCGGTTGAGCCAAACATTGTCCGAATAAGTGATGCCAGTTCCTGATTGTGTGGTACTGATACTGGCTAGTATCACCGGCTACACACAGAAACCTGATTTGCATGCAACTATGTTTCTCCTTTTATTTTATTTATTTTTTGCATGCAACCTATTGCGGGCCAGAAAAGAATTAAGAGGGTCCGCATTTGGCCCACGGGCCGCTAGTTGAATAGGCCTGACGTAAGGGGTCCGTAAACCCCCTCGCGTTGCGTCAACGTGGAACCATACCTTAGCCCTCACCCCTAGCCCCTAGTCTACTCAGGAATGACATCTGAGAAGTAACCCACAGAGAGTGGCTCTGGATCAACGCGTGTGTCCTCAACCCGTCCTCAACCCGTCCTCCTCCCGGCTCCAGGTGGGCTTCAAAGGCTTCCACGTGGCCCCCGACCGGCTGCAGACCCAGGTCCCCTTCCAGCACGCGGGCCAGGAGTACCAGCTGGCCCACGGCTCCCTGGTCATCGCCGCCGTCATCAGCTGCACCAACAACTGCAACCCGTCCGTGATGCTGGCTGCAGGTGGGTCTCCATGACGACCGGCAGGACCCGCTCCGGTGCCCTGGGGGAAACTAGTACGGGCACGTCTGGCTCGACGACCGTGAGGTCATGGTGTTAATGATGAGGGCTTTGTGTACCACGAGGGCCATCATCAAAGTGTTCACCAAATATATGTATTTAAAGTATATATAGTCCAAGAAAAATGGCCCTTTGGGACATTAAAGTATCTATATCAATCAATAAATCAATCTCTATATATATATATATATATATATATATATATATATTAGTGCTGTCAAGCGATTAAAATATTTAATCGCAATTAATCGCATTAATGCCATAGTTAACTCAAGAAATGTTTTTTCTATGCTAAATATCCCTTGATTTTTGTCCCATTAATTTTTCTCATTTTAATGCTCTTATCAACATGGAGAAGTGCATCGGCTTGCCTTGTGCAAATGTTTTTTTATTGATAACATTGGCATATACTGATCAAAACAGGACGATACAAAAAAAAAGCCTATAGTGCAATTAAACGATGAACATACAAACATACTGCCTTGAACATAGCAGTCAGGCTACTGCTTCTTTGTTTTGAGGCAAAAAAAAAAGAATTGCGTTAATCGCGCGATATTTTGGTTTGCGTTAACGGCGTTAATAATGCTTTTAACTGACAGCACTAATATATATATATATATATATACATACATATGTGTCCAGAGCAAGTTCAACACAGCACAACACTTTTGTTTCTTTGTCCTTGGTTCCTAGTCGTCACCGTGTTCTAAGTTAGCTGAAGGATTTAAAACAATCTGAATATCCTCGAGCTCCCTACAGTTTAGTATTTCATCTTGTTATGACAGGATTCATCCATAAAGATGCAAATACATAATCAATCCAGTATTGAGTATCATTACATCCCTTTATTTCCCCATTTATTTTAATATTATTATTTTTTTAATAATAGATTTTCTTTTTTGACAGACATGCTTTTTTAAGTAATTTATTACGATATTATTCTGTTCTAATTGCGCTCTTTGTTTGACTGACAGGTCTGCTGGCGAAGAAGGCGGTGGAGGCGGGGCTTGGCGTCAAGCCTTACATCAGGACCAGCCTGGCCCCCGGGACCGGAATGGTGACCCAGTACCTCAACACCAGTGGGGTCCTGCCCTTCCTCAGCCAGCTGGGGTGGGCGCACACACACACACACACGCGCGCACGCGCACACGCACACGCACACGCACACACAATCACATTGTGCATGTCCGTCGACGGATGGAGGGGATGAAGGGCGTGTCTGACGTTTGGGTAACGCAATCTGATTGGCCGACGGATCCGTCGCTGCCTGAAATATTGAACATTTCTCAACTTCGGCGCCGACGGAATGGTTTGACCCACAATGCATTTCGAGAGCGGCCCATGCAAAGTCAATGAGACACACACAACCTCCTCCTCACAAAGAGCCATTGTGTGACTTGTTATCCTTGTTATTGTTTCTCTGCAGCTTTGAGGTGATAGGTTACGGCTGTGCCACCTGTGTGGGCAACACGGCCCCTCTGCCTGAAGGCGTGGCCGATGCCATCAAACAGGTACATTGTGCCCTGTATCCATCCTCCAGATGCTCCCAACTTGTGTGGGTCTTTTGCGACCCCCACATTTCTAAAGTATTTGCTCATCCGGTTCCACGCGCATTGTTGTTAACCCAATCGTCATCTGCCCCTAGAAACATCCTGGTCGTTTTCTCATGATACTAATCAGGATACTAATCACTAATCAATCATCTTCTCGTGTATCAAGGGCCTCTCATGAGACGTTGTGAAACCTCCTCAATTATTTATTATCAGGTAACAATTAGCTTATAACTCATTCACCCACGCCCACTATTATAAAGCAAGGTTTCTAGAGTCTAGAGCCCTACTTGGGGTTGGCACAAAGGATCCAGAGCCCTACTTGGGGTTGGCACAAAGGATCCAGAGCCCTACTTGGGGTTGGCACAAGGGATCCAGAGCCCTACTTGGGGTTGGCACAAAGGATCCAGAGCCCTACTTGGGGTTGGCACAAGGGATCCAGAGCCCTACTTGGGGTTGGCACAAGGGATCCAGAGCCCTACTTGGGGTTGGCACAAGGGATCCAGAGCCCTACTTGGGGTTGGCACAAGGGATCCAGAGCCCTACTTGGGGTTGGCACAAGGGATCCAGAGCCCTACTTGGGGTTGGCACAAAGGATCCAGAGCCCTACTTTGATTGGCCTGGCACTAGCCTCTCCCCCACTCTGGAGGGATGGACGAACACCTCGGAACGGTTCCAACCTCTCCCCCTTGTGTTGTAGGGGAACCTGGTGGCGTGCGGCGTGCTGTCGGGCAACAGGCACTTTGAAGGGCGCCTGTTTGACTGCGTGAGCGCCAACTACCTGGCCTCGCCCCCCCTAGTGGTGGCCTACGCCATCGCAGGGACGGTGGACATCGACTTTGAGAAGGAGCCCCTGGGTAAGTGTGCGTGTGTGCAGCGCATGGTAAACACTGAAGGCTTAGCGCTAGGCTGTAGCTGAGGAGGATGGAGTGGGTACCGGTAGGGCCGCCCGGTATGGCCTAAAAATAAAATCGTATTTTATTTTCTTATTTAGATTTTTTCAAACCAAACCCGATTGTCGACTTTAATCGATAATTTTTTCTATAAATGACAAATATATGTATTTTTTAAGTTTGGATTTTATTTTGGATAACCAATGATTCACAAAAGCAACATTTGGTTGCCACAGACTTTAGGCAAACTCTCAAACACTCACTTTTTTCAGCGCATGCTGCCATGTTGACATTTTACTCTTTAAAAAAAGAAAGATATTTTTGTATTTCAATAATTGATTTTCTTTTTAAAAAAAAATCGATTATTGACCACAAATTAGAATTACGATTAAACAACGATTAATCGCCCAGCTCCAGGTACCGGCTACATCGTACAGCCAGGTTAGACTGAGGGATGGAGTTATACTCGGAGATGGAGGTCCCTCTCACTCTCTCTCTCTCACTCTCACTCTCTCCCTCTCTCTCCCTCTCTCAGGGGTGACCCCCGAGGGGAAGGAGGTGTTCCTTCGTGACGTGTGGCCGTCCAGAGAGGAGGTGCAGCAGATGGAAGAGGACACGGTGGTGTCCTCCATCTTCCAGGAGCTCAACAGCAGGATGGAGGTGAGGTCTTAACCCCCCCCCCTGACTAACAGCACCAGTGGCTGTCAGCTGGAACGGGCGGCAGTAAAGGGTGGATTATGGTCCCACGTTCACGCAACGCAAGGAGGTTTACGGACCCCTTACGTCCTTACGGACCCTCCTTGCGTCCAGGACGTGCGCCTCCCAAAAAGTGTTAACCTTCCGTCGAGGCGACGCAGCAGCGAGGGCTGTGATTGGTCCGCTCGACGGACCAATCACCCGACGCGGAACCATAGCGGTTCACGACTGCGTCGAAGCGTCCGCGTGGTCTTTGCGTTGCGTGAGCGTGGGACCGTAGTCAGCCCTTTAGTCTGTTCCCCCGTTGGTGCTGATTGGTGCTGTGCTCTCCTGCAGAAGGGGAATGCGCTGTGGAGCAACCTGGAGTGCCCGGAGACTGCGGTGTTCCCCTGGGACCAGAAGTCCACCTACATCCGCCAGCCCGCCTTCTTCCACAAGCTGGTCAGTGGTTATGTAACAACTATTCGCCGAAGGCAGAGTGAGTAGTGGGGAATAGCCCCCCCGAGAGGGGGGGAATAATTGTTTTAGTATATGCTACACGTGAACACTCCAAAAATAAACAAGATAACACTTTTACCGGGATTTATTTGTTTTTATTAGCGGTTCATTTGTTTTTATTAGCGTTGCAAAGCGGGACATTTTTACGATAAAAACAATATCCCGAGTTTGAGATCTCAATCATGGGATATTGCCCAATTTCCCGAGATAGCGAACCAATCAATTTGCGCCATCTTAGGAGGTTCAGGTGTAGCATATAGTAACATTGAATAGACGCAGTGCTGCTTTACTCATCCCAGACAGGAAACGAGGACTGTTGTAGAAATTATAATTAGATTAAAAAAATCGAATTATCCCACATGCAAAGCACAAAAAATAATTAAAAATAGAAAATATGTCGGTAGTCAGTAGCAATGTTGATGTAAATGGTTTCACGGATGGGTTTGACATTAACATGGTCTGCAATTAGAGAGATCCATTATCAACATTGAAAATAAAGTTGAAGTAAAACGAGCAACATCAGCCTGACCACCACTCAGGAACTCCTGCCCATATATGGGCCAACAGTTAGTTCTTAGTTCATAACTCCTACAGTGAGATGGCGGTAGCTTCCACCATGAGCCCCCCTCACCACCCTGCTCTCTGCCGGCCCCCTGTGTTCCAGAGTAAAGAGGTGCAGCCCCCCCGCTCCATAGAGCACGCCCACGCCCTGCTGTTCCTAGGCAACAAGGTGACCACCGACCACATCTCCCCGGCCGGCAGCATCTCCCGTGTCAGCGCCGCCGCCAAGTACCTGTTGAGCAAGCGGTGAGGGGAACGCACCCGCGCACACGCCTACACACACGCGCGCGCGCGCTCGCTCGCTCACAAGCACACATGCAGGTCGTACTCAGAAAATTTGAATATCGTGCAAAAGTTCATTTATTTCAGTAAATCAACTTAAAAGGTCATACTAATACATTATGTAGACTCATTACATGCAAAGTGAGATATTCCAAGCCTTTACTTGTTATAATTTTGAAGATTATTGCTTGCAATTTATGAAAACCCCAAATTCAAAATCTCATAAAATTAGAATATTATGAAAAGGTTCCATATTGTAGGCTCAAAGTGTCCCATTCTTATCAGCTAATTGATCCAAAACACCTGAAAAGAGTTCCTGAGCATTATTGTAAGCAATAATCTTCAAAATTATAACAAATAAAGGCTTGGAATATCTCACTTTGCATGTAATGAGTCTACATAATGTATTAGTTACTGAAATAAATGAACTTTTGCACGATATTCTAATTTTCTGAGTATGACCTACATAGTCATTCATTCTTAAACACTCACTCACACATATACACACACACACACACACACTGTTATACAGTCTCACACACACACACACACACACACTGTTATACAGTCTCACACACACACACACTCGTTCACACTCTCACACACACACACACACACACACACTCTTTCACACACTCTCACAAACACACACTCACTAACTCTCCCCCCCCCCCCCCCCGACCCCAGGCTGACGCCCCGGGAGTTCAACTCGTACGGCGCCCGGCGGGGGAACGACGCGGTGATGACCAGGGGGACGTTCGCCAGCATCAAGCTGCTGAACCGCTTCATCGGGAAGTCGGGCCCCAAGACGCTGCACATCCCATCGGGCCAGACGGTGAGGGGGCATCTGCCTTGGTGCGGGCCGTGTGTGTGTGTGTGTGTGTGTGTGTGTGTGTGTGTGTGTGTGTGTGTGTGTGTGTGTGTGTGTGTGTGTGTGTGTGTGTGTGTGTGTGTGTGTGTGTGTGTGTGTGTGTGTGTGTGTGTGTGTGTGTGTGTGTGTGTGGCTGGCGAGGCCTCTGTCCTGACCCAGTGTGCCCTCTCTCTGTGTAGCTGGATGTGTTCGAGGCAGCAGAGCGCTACCAGAGAGAGGGCATCCCCCTCATCATCCTGGCAGGGAAGGACTACGGCTCGGGGAGCTCCAGGGACTGGGTGGCCAAAGGACCCTGCCTGCTGGTAATGTTTCATTTATACTAAGCTAGGGCTGGGCCATTAATCAAAATTTTCTTCTTTTTTTTTTTTTCTTTCTTCTTTTTTTTTTTTTTTTTTCATTTCTATTAAGATTTTCCAGGTCCATACATTTTATCGCGATTTCGATTTTAGCGTCAAACGATCACAAAACTAGTTTTCATTAAATGTTTTATAGAAAGAACAGCTGGATACATATCTGTACATTATTTTAGATTTAAGCATTTTCTTTTCGACCATTTTGTGTGTTTTTTTTAAGGCAAAGTTACAAAGAGATTTTTGGGAGAGTCATGCTCATGTTTTCAAACTCAAAAACAATTGTTTGAATCATCGCGATTTCAATATTCACACCTCATCCACTTCCCTCCCCGCCCGGCGCTCTCCGCAGGGGGTGCGAGCCATCATCGCCGAGAGCTTCCAGAAGCTCCACCAGACCCAGCTGCTGGGGATGGGCATCCTGCCCCTGAGCTTCCTGCCCGGCCAGACGGCCGACTCCCTGGAGCTCAGTGGGAAGGAGAAGTTCTCCATCAGCCTGCCCGAGGAGCTGGCTCTGGGCCACGCGCTCACGGTGCAGGTGGGCTCGCCTGTACGTTTTTAAAGCGTTGGTTTTTATATTGCGTCTTAGTTTTATTGTTGTGTGTTTATATTATAGTTATAGGCAAGGCAATGGAAGGCAACTTTATTTATCTAGCACTTTTCGTACACGAGGCAGACTGAAAGTGCCTCAGATAGACAGTCATAAAATAAAATAGATAAGTAAAAGAATATAGAGTCGTATATTATTTCTTAGTATCTTTATTTAAAATCCATGGAGCGTGGTTCCCTTTTTGTTTTGTAGTTTTTTACCGCTTCTTCATGGCGACTCTTGTTGACTCTCACTTTTGCCACTGCGCATGCACGCATGAGTCCTGTGTGTTGTTTAGATAAGGAAAGGATGGCGACAGGCGTTGTTTCATGTTAGATGGAGTCTGCATTAATATACCGACTCAATTTTACATGAAACTATTTGCATTCGTCGTCGTAGTTGAGCAGCGACGTATATAATGGAAATAATGATTGAATGTACAAAAAATGCTCTGCATCAAAGCAGTCGTTTTACTACAAAAGAGAAGCTCTTTGAGCCCGTCTCTCTATTTTTAAAGTGTTGGTTTATTTCAATGTTGGCACACTTGTTTCTGTCCGTGTTCCTCCAGACCAGCGAAGGGAAGTCGTTTGGTGTGACGGCGCTCATCGACAGCGAGATGGACCTCATCTACTACCGTCACGGAGGCCTGTTACCATACGTTGCTCGGACAATGATTTAACACCAACCCCACCCCCCCTTCGCATGCTCCCAGGGGGCCCTCATCTGGCTGCGTGGGCTCAGTGTGGCCGACAGCCAGGCTCCCTCCAGCAACACAAGAAGAGACACATGCTGACAAAACCTGCTTCGCTAGGCCAGGCGCAACACGTTTTTATAACAATCCTTTGAGTTCTCCCCCCCCCCCCCCCAAATAGGTTGGAGTCAAGAAGCGGAAGGTTAGAAAACAAATGACATCCACTATCGGTGCTAGTACAACAAAACACACGTCACGGGTCCATCCATCCATCCAAGAATGCATGAATGAAATAAGACGGTTGCCACAAGGTATGCGAGCACTTACAAGAGCACACACACACACACACGTGGAAATGTGAAATCACTTCTTTCTGCCCCTGCTGACATCTCGGGTCAATACAGCAGATGCAAAAAAAAAAAAAAAAAAACTTTTTGTTCATCATTGCTGACTGGTGTCAAAAAACAGGACGGCTTCAGGTCTCGCCGGTACTTCCAATACCAACCCAGGACCCACCAGTGATATGGCTTGGGACAGATCCTCCCCCTTAGAAATGTCCTGATTATCAGGTGTGTGTGTGTGACGGTCCCACAACGCACCCTGCACTGACACAACCATACCTCCACACCTCAGTCCCACATTTCCTTGATTTGGAGCCAGTCGACTCTAGACGTCAATAAGGAACAAAATGTCCGTATGCCAATCCAGGCCATGAACACATCAGAGTACAAATCGGATTCCGCCCTTTGTGACTTTGTATGCTGTTGGTTTTTCCCCCCATGCCACAGTGATTTCTACAGATTCCATCATTGAGGTTTTACCCACACGATGGATGTTTCTGCATGCCCATAAAGCACCTTAGAATGGCTGTTTTACCCATGTGGCTGTCATCATTCAAATCGGTCTTCATTTCTTCTCCCCAACACATGCACTTCTTCTGCTTTGCTAGACTGTGGTGAAACCAGAAGGATGAGCTCCTGTGTTTCAGGTTTAAATGCAGTGGAGTCGTAGCTACTGAGAGGGCACTGCATGGCAGATGGGTTTGGTGAATCCAGCTCCTATTGCACAACAGCTCTTGGGACTGG
Organism: Gadus macrocephalus; assembly: GCF_031168955.1. Classification (NCBI taxonomy): domain Eukaryota; kingdom Metazoa; phylum Chordata; class Actinopteri; order Gadiformes; family Gadidae; genus Gadus; species Gadus macrocephalus. The sequence goes on along the minus strand of NC_082390.1, from coordinate 3,528,116 downwards.
AGCACCAATCTGACATACCTTTCTGCCATTCATCAGGTGTTGCTCCGTTTCAATACAACTACTTACACCCATAAACGTGCCCACTCCTTCCCGTCGAGTAAGGAAGAGTTCACATTCGTTCACGTGTCCAAGCCGTTTGGACAGTAGCCTAGAAGCAGAGCTTTTAAGTAGATGGCATTATGTACCCGTGTATCCATCCAATGCAACATGTCAGGCTATTTAGAACCAAGTGGAAAGCAGCATTTATGCATATATTATAACTGAGCATGTCATGAAGTTTACTGCTATTTACTTAAACCTACATGTGGATTATTTCTTTTTCTTTTTTACCATTAACCGACTTTTTTTTGTCTAAAGTTGTGAAAGCCAGTGTTTGCCTTGACGGACGGCCAAAGCAAGTTGGAGCAAGTAGCAAGTGTTCATCCGCTACTGATGTCCACTGCTGCCCCTAACCCCACCACCACCGCCGCCCCTAAGTCAGGTGTTCCTGGCGTCTCCTGGGTTCAGGCACAGTGCTGACCTTTTCTAGCTTCAGAAAAAAGGGTTCCCGTGTTTTATTCTTTGGATTTGCAACTCGAGTGACAAATAAAGAAGTCTGCCATCCCAAGTTAAGAGTAGTGTTTTGATTCAAGTGAAAGTCTCTCAGGGAAACTATGTGAAGTGTCTTCAAGCCTTAGTTACCCAGGGTTTTTATTGGTTGGTTGGGCTGGGAAAAGACTGGGGGGGGGGGGAAACCAGGACAATTCTAAATGCTATGTGTTGGGAGATGGAATGCAGAACTAAACGTACTCCAGGGTGATTAGTAAAGGCTTATCTTAAACAATGAAGAGCTGTAATGGTTTCCAAAGATTCTAGGTTTAAACCCACAACCAATATGACTAACGTCCATCCTCACCACCGCTAATACAATACCGTGCGTAGACACTCGTATCTCCACTAGGAAATTTAAACACTGCCAGTTATTTTGCCCAACCAGTTGACTCAGAAATGCATTTGTAGGCAGATAACTTTTCTGCATATGAAGTGCAAACCACAGTAAAATATGAATTCCAGGGAGGCCAAGAAATGTGAAAAGTGCAACTTTTATTTCATGTATTTTTCTTGACACTGTGCACGTTCACAAGTGATGGCAGCATTTGATTTACAGAAGGCTACATATGAAGACAAATTCTGAATTTCCGACATTTAGGGTCTAGTGATTGTTTTTATAAGGAGCAACGTGACCTGTGCAAAGGAATGTCTTCCGATAGTAACCATAGTGAGATGGGTTGGCACCGCAGTTTCCTGCGAGGCCAACCCATGACGTGTGAAGTTCAAGCCCTCATACAAATAAAATGAGGCGACACAAGGGAAAAGAAACCGGGCTCATTGCTGGTTAAAACAAGGATAATTTTGGTGACGGGTAATGCTGAACTCAGATTAAATCGATCAAGATAACAGCAGTTTGATGTATCTGTTGGCCAAACCAATAAGTCCCATGTAAACTAGATGTCTTCAGCTAATTATGGTCATTAGTAAAATAATTGCCATTTCAATATGCCCCTGCAATACGTAGAAAAAAGATTCTAATTAAAGTTACGGGGGCAGATTTTTTTTGTTGAAATTTGAAAAAAGGCACATCCATATAAAGTTCTGTGGCGAGTTTCTTTTTGTTTTGGACACAAGTGAAATATCGTTCAGTATACACAGGACCTTGACCTGCATCACAGTCACAGCAACAGCCTATATAACATAACAACCCCCGTCCCTTACCCAACACCACACTTGCATGGCCAACAAATATAATGCTCTGATCCTCTGCAACAATCTCACAACCAACGGTTATTTTTATCTGAAAAAAAGAAAGAAAAATGCCAGAACTACTCTGGGAGGAAGTGCCAACATGGTTTCCTGTGGTAACCAATTTCATTTTTATAACTCTTCATACTTTTTTCAATACCCCAACCCCCCCCCCCCCCTCCCTTATAGAGAACAGAAGTCAGCTTCTGTACAGCGGACAAAACGATGAGCTACCCTGGCTCTTACCTTTGTCGCGGGCGAGACGCCCTGTTGTAAACAATCAACAACGCTAATGTTAAGAGGACTGGCTGATCAATGTAGGGGGCGTATACTGTCCTGAGAACAATCCCCCGTTATCCCCGTGGAAATCAATGGAATCATCGTGAAACACTTACCTGTGTGTGTGTGTGTGTGTATTCTTTGTCATCGTCTAATAAGAAAATATTTGTGTACGGTTAAACAAAAAAATAGATATAAAATTATCAATGCAATAGAATAAAGGGCTATGTGTTATAGTGTGATTTCTTAAAAAACAAAACTGGATTGCATCTCTTCTCCCTTTTACAATGCACCTGTTCTTCTTCTCCTTGGTTTTAAAAAAAGGCAAGAGGTAAGTGTATCAGAGAAGGCAGCCTCTTCTGTCCTCCAAAGGGCTAACGTCCACGGGCTAGGCGATGGCTTTAGCCTCGGGTAAGAACGCATCCCAGTATTTAATGAGCTGAGGAGAGATGGGGAGCTACGTTAGTATTGTTGCTAAACTGCTCCCGATTTATCCAATTGTAGAATTGTCCACTCAATGAATAAATGTAAGAAACATTAATACGCTTTCTACTTCTATACAACAGCCTAAATGCTCAGAACATCACCCAATAAGAGAATATTAGTGGAATATGAAGCAGGGCTACAATGATGAATACAATAGAATACTGACCTGTGCTGAACGTGATTTGATGTAAACATTGATTAACTTTAAACCCCATCAGGGCAGAGGCTCACCTGTTGCTGAGCCTTGAGCTGAGCCTCGAGGTACTTGATGATCTGCCTCTTGAAGTTCTTCACCTTCTCCTTCTGTGAGAACACACACACACAGAGGTGAGTGAGTAAGTGAGTGAAAGTGACTGCCCGCATGTGCACGTGTGTTTGAGTGAGAGAAGGGAAGGGGAGGGGTGAGAATGTGTGTTTATGAGTGTATTCTTTGTCATTGTCTAGTAAGAAAATATGTGTGCCTGACGAAGCAACAGCGAAACGCGTCGTTCACGAAATAAACAGCTTATCAGCGTATAGCAGTGTGCGGTGATTTGACACTTCTTTGACTTTATATACCGTTGTTGACCGCATCTCACCAGCACCTGAGGGCCAACAGGCTTTGCACGGGGACTTCTTTGCAAGACAATATGTGCGTTTACCTCAAAGCGGACGACTTCTTTGCGCACAGTGGAGGACACCCGGTCAAAGTCTCCCTCGTACTGGGTCACCTTGGCCTCCCACTGTGGAGGGAAAGAGGGCGGAGGGCTCGTCAGGTCCAGTGGGAGGGATGATCGCACACATCAGCCGCGATGAAAGATCGTGTTCACTTCTCCAGACTACAACCCCGGGCCTTTGCAAAGCAGAGGACGGATGCACCACAACATTGAGTCATTTATTTAATGCACCACATTTAGTGGGCGTGGCACTCGAGTGGCCAATCAGATTACAGTGGGGGTGGGGTGGGGGGGGGGGGGGGGGGTGGGTCGGGGGCGTACCTCAGCGATGTCGTCCTTAGCCTGCTGCAGCTTGTCCGGCTTGTTGGCCCAGAGCAGCTTGGCCTCCGACTCGCGCTTCTTCTGCAGCATGGTCTGGGCGTCCTGCCAGCGCTGCCACGCCTTCATACGGTGATCGAAGGAGCCCTAGGGAGAGCCGGCGGACGCGTTACTACGTACCCAACGCGTCTCTTAGTCATCAGGCGAGCGCTGGCCACGCACTTTTTTCCGGCACCGGAAAACCCACTGCACGAAGGCTTAGTTATGGTTCCACGCAGTCGTGGACCCGTTTTGGTTCTGCGTCAGGTTTACGTTAACCGACCTTGCGGTGGACGCAAGGAGGGTCCGCAAGGACGTAATGGGTCGGTAAGACCCCCTAGCGTGGCGTCAACGTGGAACCATAACTACGCCTTTCGGTACCCCCCTACTCAGACATGCGCACGCACGCACGTACCCGGACAGAGCCCAGGAGGCGGATGTAGTCGGCGATGAGCTCGGCGAAGCTGAAGGAGTCGCAGGACGCCTGCTCCTGGTGCAGCTGCTCCATCTTGTCCTCCACCTCGGCCAGCTGGGACAGGGCGCGGGACAGCGCCGTGTTGTCCTCCGAGCTGCCCAGCATGGCCACGCTCTTGGAGAAGCAGGCCGTGTTGAGGGACAGCTCTGCCGGGGGGGGGGGGGGGGGGGGAGAGGGAGAGGAGACGATGAAAGTCGGGCCCCCCGTCCACACGGGGCGAAAACAATCTTTTCCCCTCCGTTCTCCTTGGACGCGTTTCAGGAATATCCCCGTAAATGTAAAAGGGCATGTACATTTAGAAATACTCGCTTCTAGATTACAATGACTGAGTATGCTTTTTTTTTTTTTTTTTTAATTGAATCGAGAACAAATTAATTGCAGTGCATTGATGAATCGATATTTTTACCCAGCCCTAATAATGACGTGACGGGGTGTGTTGCGGACGGCGGGCTGACCTTTCCTGTGGACCACCAGAGACTCCACCATGCCGTGGAGCTTCCTGAACTGCTGGTCGGCCGCCTCCACCTCCTGCAGCTTGTCCTCGAACCACTGCAAGAGGTTCAGAGGTTTGGATTCGTCACGTACTCGTACAGGACACGCAGTCAAATGTTTGCGTAACGCACGCTGTATTTTCTTTCAATTAAAATACAATAGAATAAAAAAAAAAATAATAGAATAGAAGTTTAACAGAAATGGAGAATATTCTAAATATATATCAAATTAAAACCGGATAAACAGTGAGATGTCAAAAATTGTATTGTCCAAAATGGCCGGGGTGAATGTGTCAAAGTGCATTGTCCAGTGGTCCGGTATCACTTAGTGACTGAGTTCAGGGCGCTGATTGACTGGGGGGAAAAAACTTTTCAGACGCAACCCAGGCGATAAGTGATGGTGTGATCCAGATGCCCCGGACACCAGCCTTCCGAGTTGCACTTCATTTCCGGTCTCGGAGCACCTAGAGCGTTCCCGTTCGTCATTGTGATGGTGTCATGAAATTGGCTAGTCGTTGTTTATTGTTAGCTACATTAGCGTTTTTAGCAAACCAACTCTAAAACAAACAACTTTACGTTGTATTGCACTCACACCAAGACTGTCTAATGCATAAAATCGACATTAAGATGAGCAACGTGTTACAAATACAAACTAGGTATACTCTCAGAATTCCGAGGAGGCTTGACCAAAAGGGGGCGTGGCCAAAAGGGGGCGTGCCTCCGTGGAGATTTCCCCACTTGCAACTCGGAAGGCTGGTGTCAGAGGCATCTGGAACACACCATCAGCACCACATACCCCCTCCCCCCTGGATGAGGAAGACGATGAGGAGGACCACCCACCACGTCGGACTCATTCATCTTGATGGTCATCTTGCTGACGGCGTCCGTCGCCTTGTTGAGCATCTTGAGGAAGCCGGCGCCGCTCAGAGCCTGGGTGCTCACCGCCCTGGGTAACTACACACACACACACACATCAATAATCCCATCTAACCTCACTTACGTCATACAGTGTCTGAACCTACGCCTCTCGGAGCCTATTTCTAACACCCACTCACTTAAGTCGTTCTTAAATCGAACCGTCTCTAGACCTCTCCCAAATCCAACTATATCTAAACCGCTCTCAAATCGAACTATATCTTAACCTCTCTCAGATCTAGCTACGTCTAAACCTCCCTCCAATCAAACGATATCTAAACCTCTCTCAGATCTACTTATATCTAAACCTCTCTCTAATCCGACGATATCTTAACCTCTCTCAGATCTAACTAAGCCTAAACCTCTCTCCAATCAAACTATCTAAACCTCTCTCTCTCTCTAACCCACCTCCTCCTTCTCCAGGAACTCTCTGACGTCGGGGTCTTGCAGAAGGGACGGGTGGCACACCACTCTCTGCAGGTACCTGGGGGGGGTGCAACCAAACACCTGTTCATTCCTAGGATTCCTACAACACTGCTCGACATGTCAGGTGATTACATAAATGCTTTTTATAAATTTTTTAGACATTTCCGAAGATCAAACATTGACAGTCACTATTTAAATAGTGGTTTACTACGAGCAGTCATCGAACAGATTCACTACAATTAGACTAATGGTCAGCGAATGTATGCGGATAATACAAATGGAGCAAGAAAAGGGGAATTCCTGACGCAATGAAACCCAGTAGTGACCACTCTAGCCCAATGAAAGTTGAAACCAGAGTTCCTCTTTAAGCATCCATTCATTATAGTCTTGGAAAGTGAGCCAGCTACTGCTTTACTTTATTGTTGACACAACCTTCAACCAGCCAGTCCACCCACCCCCCCCCCCCCCCCCCTCACAGACAATAAATGAACCACGGCGAGGGCTTTATCGATGACCTTGTCCATTTGCACAACTGTGTACCCTGTGGTTGTCATGGTTCGAAAAACAAAAAAGCAGAACTAAGATACCAGATAAGCAATGCCGTGCATGAAGCCAACACGATATCCCTGCCATGTCTCACATGATGGCACGCTGTTTCTCAGTCCCTCCCCCCCCCCCCCCCCAACCCCAACAAATGACCCGTCTCTGCACTCACCGTCTCACCCCGCTCTGTAATTACTGGATGTGTGTCAGGTGACTAGACGGGAGTTTTTTTCTAATTACCTCAATCCTAATGATGGACTATGACAGACATTCTAATCCGACGCCGTGGTGTTCGTCACTACTTGCGTACCTCTCCAGGGCCGCCCTCCTCCTCTCCACAAACTCCCCAGAGGACGAGTCCTCCTTCCCCACCTTCACCTTGGTCATGCCTGGGGAGGGGAGAGAGAACGCAACACACTCGGGGGATGAACCACCGCACTTATCCACTCCCAAAATGTTCGCTTACTATGGGTCAAACAAACAAAACAAGGGATAGACCGATTCTTTTTTCATCAGCTTTAGCCGATATGCCGATACCGATTTTCTTGAGCCGATACTGATTTTGCTCCCTCAATTTAGATCATAAAAATAACACAATGATGGTCACAAATGTTACGAGTCTCAATCTAATAAAGGAACATTTATTGAACGGTCTGTAAATCACGGCAGGAAAAATATCCCCAAACATAAAAAGGCGAAAAAAATCTGCAAATGCCTATAAAGCAAATATCGACCGATATATCAGTCGATCACTAAACAAAACCCGGGGAAGAAGGGAGCAGAAGGGAGCCGGCGCTTGCCCAATAGAGCTGCTCGATTATGTGAAAAATCATAATCCCGATTATTTTGGTCAATATTGAAATCCTGATTATTCAAGCGATTATTTTTGAGTTTGAAAACATGACGTATTTATTCAGCATGTCTCTCCCAAAAGAAACGCTTTAACTGAGAACTTTGAAATTTCGCCTTAAAAAAAATACACAAAATGGTCAAAAGAAAATGTTCCAATCTAAAATAATATACAGATTTGAAACCAGCTGTTCTGCCCCTTCTATAAAACTAGGTTAATTTTGAGATCGAAATTCGATTCATCGCCCAGCCCTACTTACCCATAATGCTCTTCTCTGGCGGCGGCGGTACGATGAAGCCGTTGGGCGCGTGTTTCTCCGTCAGCTTCTCGTAGAGGCCCAGGAAGTCGCTGAAGCGTCGTCGCACCGTGAACGTCTTGGTGCGGAACATGGCGAGCGTCGTCTGGAGAGGAAACAGGAAGAACGGGGGCACCAGCAGGGAGGTCAGGCAGAGCGGGCACGGGTCCATACGTTGATAAAAGGAAAAGTTAAAAAACTGGAATCCGGAATGCCTGCGTGAAGGCCAATAAAACGAATTATGGGTTTGATGATCTTGAAAGGGCCATTTAAAACTGACGTCACGATATAAGATAGGAGGTGTAGGACTGAAGATTGATGAAAGCAATTCAAAATTGGCTAGAATTTCAGTCTAAAATATTTAAGTAGAGTAAACCAAGTTACAGAATGATATTTCTGATGTTTTTTTTGTAATCGCTAATACATCATGAAGACAATGCACAAAACTGAAGTGTGAAGAAAGGATAGATTTCTATGGAACATGCCCTTTTGTGGAGCATGAAGAATATACAATGTGGTGTTATCGGAGACATTGGTTCCGCCTTCTCAAATGGAGAACTGAAAGCTTCATGGTTGATAAGGTTTCAGAAAGAGGCAGAGTTTACCTGCGTGGAGACTTTGTAGGCCATGTACGCATTCATGCCATCACCTGGAATGAGAGGAGAGATTAGTTGGAAGAAACAACCAACAATGCTAAAAGTCTTAATATCGAACCCACAGAAACGTAGATACTGTTAGGGTTAGGGTTAGGATTTCCAGCTAATGCATTTGCAACAACTAAGAGGCTTAAGAGTAGGTGGGGGTGGTCTCCCAGCCCACAGCAGATCGAGTTCTCAGTCATCGTCTCCATTCACATCCCCTCACCTATTTTCTCTGGGTTGGTCACAGAGATGTTGACATCAAAGTTATCTTCCTGTTCCTCCTCTTCCAGCTACAGGAATGAAAACAAAACAATCAAAAAGTGTCTTTTTCCCCACAATGGTAGACATGTCTTTTTAGCTTCAGCCACTCATTGTTCAGAATACATTTTGACGTAAATGTATGTATTTGGATGTGTACATGTACATGGGTGTCCGTAGAGGTATTGCCATGGATATAGGCCCAGTCAGGATGTGGATTTATATTCAGATGTGCATATTGATTATGGTTACGCAAATAGTTGTTTATATGGCTGTGTAGATGGATTGGATGTCTATCCGTAAACGGATGTGTTTGCATATATGGATGTGTACCTCAACCAGCCATCAGAATGTTCCCATGAATATGTATGATTATCGCTGTGTATGTTTATATGCATGTAGAGATGTGTATGTGTACAGAGAGACATGGATGTGTGTATGGGTGGAGAGGTGGAAGTGGATGCAGAGGTGTGTACGTGTATATAGATGCAGACACGGCGGTTTACCTCCTCCAGGCTGGCAGAGTGTGTCTTGGACAGGTCGGTGGCAGCAGAAGACAGGGTGGTTGCAGATGTGGATGGCTTGGCTGCTGTAGTGTTCTTCTTCCTGTCGGCCCTGGGGCTGTCCAGAGACAGCTCTACTGTGGCTTCTGCCCACCACCACCACAAGCACAGGGGTTAGTTTATCACACAGACTGATGGTAGAGCTAGCGTTGAATCAATGGGTTTGATGATGTTGAGAGGGCCATTTAAAACTGACATGCGTCACAATATAAAGGTAGGAGGTGTAGCAGTGATGGATTGATGAAAGCAATTCAAAATTGGCTAGAATTTCAGTCTAAAACATTTAAGTAGAGTAAACCAAGGTCCAGAATGAAGTTTACAGAGATCGGTAACGGTGTTAAAGAGGAGATTCAGCCATCACATAAAATTTGGATATCGCTGTCACACAAGTCCTGCAGTAGATATCGGAAGGCGTATAAAAAGGAACTTTACATACAGCTATTATTGCCATATGCCCCATTCTCCTGCCCTATCCCTGCACAGGGGGTCCCAGTATGTAAAGAACCTTACCTTTACACTCACCCCCTTTCAGAAGTTAATATTAACTGAACATGAGGCCGTTTTATTAGGCACTGAGCTACACTGTGGTTTTTAACGGGTGTTTGCCAACGGTCTAAATATTGCATGCCATCTAAAAGCAAAGCTTTTAGATTGTTACTTTTGGATGGCGTTTTAATAGCTTTCAGATTTGATCAATTGTCGAGGGAAAGAAACAGGAGCCACCGACCCACCTGCGAATACATCTCCCTCTTCGGCCGCCCCGTGGACCCCGTTGGTCCTGGAGCTGCTGGAGCTGCTGGCGGCAGCGGCGGCGGCGGCGGCGGCCTTGGCGGCAGTGGGCGCTATGGTAACCGCTTCCTCAGAAAAAATGTCGGCCGGTTCCTTCTCGTAGTTGTTATTTAAAGGCCCGCCCACGTCACCAAAACCAGCACCAGCACCACCACCACCACCACCACCACCGAGACCGCTGGTCTTGGTCCCGACCGTGGTCTCCCTCTGTTCCCGGCTCGCCATGTTCCCGGCTTTCTTAGCGGCGGGGGCGCCCAGCGGCTCGCCGAAGATGTCCTCGTCCACCTCGCCGAAGAGGCTGGAGGGCTGCGGCTGCTTGGCCGACTTGGCGTGCCGGGACTCCCCGAACAGGTCGTTGGGATCGTCTTCAAACAGGTCCAGGGGAGGCTGCTGCGGCTGCTGCTGCTGCTGGGGGGGGGGGGCGGGTTGCTTCACCGCGGCCGTGGGAGGCGGCCCGGCGTCGGCGAGGTTTGCCAGGGGGTCGAAGAAGAGGTCTTCGGACAGCGGTTGTTTTTCGCCGTTGGCAGAGGCCTGGCCGATGTCGACCTCGAGCAGAGCTCCGGCCTCCCCGTGCGCGGCGCTTCCTGTGGTGACATCGCCGGGGGGGAGGGCAGTGCTCACGTCCTGTGGGTCGGACGAAGCTGCCGCCGAGTCAGCAGGAACCTCCGGCAGCGTTTCCTCCTGTGACGAGTCGCTATCACTTCCCGATAGGTCGACAAAATCCTCGCAGGCTTCTTCTGAGGGCGTCTCGGCCTCGACCTCCACCAAGGGGCTCTCTGCGGCGGCGGCGGCGGTCGCCTGGACGCTCTGGACGTCCGTCGAGAGGTCCACGAGGTCATCAAACTCATCCAGGGGTTCCTCCACGAGTTCGGCCACAGGTTCGGCCACGGTCTCGACCGCGGCTTCGACCAGGGGTTTGACCACGGCTGCGGCCGGCTTGGTTTCCGTCTCAAGGATGGGGCTACTCATGAGGTCAAGGGGCGGCTCAAACAGTACCTCGCTGGGTGCATTGGTTATCGTTGTTGGCAGTGCAGGGTCCATGTCTGACATTGTAGGACCGCTCTGTGGGAAAGGTGTTTAAAGAGATGACGGTTGAAATGGGTACTTCTGGGCACTTGAATGCAAAACACGATAGTCGCTGCCCTTTAAAAACATCAGGGTCTATTGATTAATTATTAATTCATTATTGATTCACTGTGATAATGAATCAGAATTCTTAATTATTGACATTATGCACGCACACACACACACTACAAAATAAATTAAAACTTAATATCTTATTCAGAATTACATATTCATATCTTGCATGCAATTCATACAAAATATGACCTAGTAACGCAATGAGTGAGTGCAATTATGTTTCATTGCTGGAGATTGGTGCAAATCAAATGTAACATGTCACAGATCAGAGAGCTCTTGAAGAAGAAAGCATCCGGGTTCTGGACATGTGACCACAGCTGAGCCTCACATGACATTTGAGCTCAAGGAGCATTTTATACGCTTAAAAACTACGCAAAAACGACAGATTTCACAATCGTGGAATTCCAAATACAGAGAGAAAACCGTACAACGTTACAGTAGCCTACTGGATTGAATGTGCAAGGATAGTTTAACCAATTGATTTCGTCTGATCGCGTACTTTGATGAGCTGAAGATAAATAAATCTGCCGTTCAATGATAACGTCACAGATTCCCTGAAGACAACATCAATTCCATTAATTCATAATTTAAATAAAAATGACACCAGCCTACCGTGATGAATGTTAGCAACAAATCACAGCGAAACGGTCTTATTTCACAACAGTCGCTTGCCAACTATAACCAAAAAGTTTACTATAAAAACAGACCATACAGACTCAACGAGTTTTTAAAAAGGAAAAGCAATCCAAAAAAAATGCTGTTCTGTATCGGTGCAAACGTTAAGCGTCCTTGTAAATCCTGCACAAACCAAACTCGTTCGGGGTTATCGGTGAACCGTCCGCTACAGTCAGCACGTCCGTGTGACCGCTTGAAATAACAACATTAACTCTCAATCTCCTGAGGCGACCCACATACTGCACTGTCAGCCCCTTTCAAACCCTCAACTTTACGGGCAAGTCTCTGGTTAGCAGCGTTAGCTTAGCCTGTCAAACGTTAGCAAACAAGTAGGCGAGGCGCGTCGCCTCTACCATCGCACTACGAGACATACCGCCGATAGGAAAAGGTCGTCTCCGTCTCCGTCCTCGTCGCTCACACGGTCTCCCACACCCTCACATTCCGCCAGGTCTTGGTCCTCCGAGTCGGGGAAAGGAGGAGGACTGGTGCGTTCTGAACTGGTCGCCATCTTCACTGTTATCTGACGGACTTCTGGGGAGGTGCCGTCACACTGATCCCGCTCCCTTTTCTTTTTTTTTCTGTGTGTGCTGACTGTGGAGATCAAGATAATGCTGTGTCTGCTACCTCATGGGTTACCAGCTAACTTAACTCCACGCCTAGGGCAGAAGTCATGCGGTACTCGGGGGAGGACAGCAGGCAGGTAGTAGTAGAGAGGAAGACGGCAGCCGCGGGGTTCACGAGTTTCCGCTACTTCCTGGTATCCCAGTGGCTTCACTTCACCTAGCTGCGGTTGTTGACGATCTGGAGGCTAGACACACGCACACACACTCGTAGCGCACACGTAGATGTCAGGGACACGCTACTCGGCCCGGCTGTGAAGTTAAACAAAACCACAGACTCTATGAAGACCGCCCGATGTCTCGCCGCGGATGTTCAGAGGACTCGGAAGCCAGGCAAACTCTTCTCAGCAGCAGTGAGTCGGAGCCAGAAGAAGTGGATTCAGATGGAGGTATACGCTTTATTGTGAGCCTGATCATCAGCCAGCCGCAGGATGCAACACGCTTTGCGGTCCACTGTTGCTGGTTTCTGGCTGGTCTTACTTCGCTTGATACCCCGCGTTTGAATAGTGGAGATATTTGATTTGATTTGACCCCAGAAATAAAAATACCATTTGTTACTTCGTAGTTCTCTCAGTTGATTGCTACCATCAAACTCTTCTCCCACTAAAGAGAAGCATCTTATGGGTTGTTTACAATCCTTTCAACTTCGCTAACCTACTTTCCAATCCAATGCGGTTTTGTATTTTGTTTAACATCCTGTTTTTATATTTGTTATGCTAAAATATGACCAACCTGTGTGCGTTACAACAATTATTCAAACTGAACAGTGCCTGGATGTTGTTAAGAAGAACGGATGGGATACGAGCAATATATATACATAATTGTACAGTAATGTAAACTGAGTCTATGTATGCTGTCTCTCTCTATGCAGGTGAAGACATATTGTATAGTAGCCAACGCATCCCCTCTCACGATGACCAGGGAAGTGCACCAAGAAGGTTAACCTATGAGGAAGCAGTTGAAGAAGCAGGTATGTTGTATCTCTGCTCGAAACGTTTGTTCCTATTTTCTCATACAATTGGCAGCAAGCTTAATATGTTAACTGAAGCTCCTTTGTTTGGGATTTGCATATTTTTTTCTGGGAAGGATATTAACTTAAATAATACTTGCATAGTTAATTTGAATAATAATCGTATATCAATCTTATCTTTGAAATAATTGTACGTTTTGGTGTTGGGCTTCTTGCTCAAGGATTCAGGTAAATATCAGATGGCAGGCATTGGAGTTTGAGCCCAGAATGTAGACGAGTACACTAGTAGACTATCCTGCCAAATATGGCAGAGCAACTTGTATGGAGGCTCAAACCATATGAAAATGACAACACTGAGGAAATAACCTTTTATGTTCCCGGGATAAAAGTAACAAATTAGGAAAAAATAGGAAACATTAAAACCTCCTTACAAATTGGTAGCTGTAATGGGTCAATTCTGTTTCTCTAACTGCCGTTTGTCGATTGTGCCTTTTCCCTGCCCCCCTTGGGGCAGTCAAGGGTCAAAGGATCCAACTGAGAAGTCACCGCTACATCTCCCCACGTTGCAACCGTCAATGATCAAATGAAATAATGTTTCCCTAAAGGACAAAGTTTCATGTGTTCTCATCAAGTAGAAGAATGGATAAGGGGATCCCTTCTCCCTCGTGCCCGGTTTACCTCAGGCTAAAAGGTTAACGTTGGATAACGCTAGGAATAGGTGGGGTGCCTACCTAGACAGCACCCCATGTTGTTGTATGTTTGTTGTATGTTTGTTGTATGACACATTAGCCTAATTATTCTAAGTCCGGATGACTCTTTATTCTTAAACAGTTTATACAGAAACGATTGAAGTGGTCCAAATTCCGACCACAGTAATGAGATGGTAATGTTTAACCCGTCCTCTCACTTCCTACTTGAATGCATTCGTCACATGAGGGGAAAACAAATAACAATGGAGTATTTAACTGCAGAACCTGTTTTCTGAGAGCCCTTTTTTTTCCATTGCTTACAAGGATACAGGATCAGGACATTCAAATGGCTTGGGGCTTTGTCTCCCAGGAGAAAGTTAGTGGCATGAGGCCTAACCCCAACTGCTCTTTAATGACCTCAGACGGTACATGTATTCACCGTCGCCGTTGGATAGTGTCTGCTAAATTATTAAATAGAAGTCAAAGTCGGGAAAAATACGACTGTGACTGCAGATGCAGTTGTCAGAGGGCATTTCTTCCCCTCTCCTTATGTACCCGATACAAGTAATATTTTCCTGCTATTGCTTCTTTCTTGACTAATTCTCAGCCAACCCATAGTTACTGTTATTAGCGAGCCCTGTGTGTGTGTGTCCTACGATGACGTCTCTGTGTTTAACCTTTTATTTAACCAGGAGAAGTCTCATTGAGATTAGAAATCTCATTTACAAGAGAGTCCTGGCCAAGACCAAGGCCACAGCACAGTTCCACGGTTACAGATAACAATTCGAAAAACAACAGAGAACACACAAATAAGTCACACTCGGAGCATCATCATCATCACACAAAAAACGTGCAGCTGTAAACCGCCTACTGCTTCTTTGTCCCCCTCAGGTTTCGGGGTGTTCCACGGGCTGCTGCTGCTGGTGTGTGGCTGGGCCAATGCCAGCGATGCGGTGGAGATCCTGTGTGTGTCCTTCCTGTTGCCCACGGCACGCTGCGACCTGCGGCTCAGCTCCTCCGACATGGGGCTGTTGACTGCCAGCATCTTCCTGGGTGAACACCCCCTATGCATATACATATTTAACAACTGTTAGCCGAAGTGAATAGTGCTATAATAGCTATTCCCCACTATTCACGGAGCCTGAGGTGAATGATTGTTTCAGTATATACTACACGTGAACACTCCAAATTAAACAAGGTAATACTTTTTGCCGATATTTATTTGTTTTTATCAGCGGTTTATTTGTTTTGATTTGCGACCACCGAAAACAATATCCCGAGATAGCGAACCAATCAAATTTACGCCATTTTAGGATGTTCACGTGTACCATATACTCAATACATGTATACATATACAACTCATATTCTACACAGCAGCCGCCATTGTGGTGGCAAGTCATAGTGACTCAGCATATACTCAAAGTGACCATCGCATGGGTTGCTGGGTTGGCCTGACGTTGTCAACGTTAAGCAATGGCCCCCCAGTTACTGATTAAGGATCCATATATTGATGCCGATCTTAGTGTTATTAAGACGTTAAATAACCTGTTGGCTGAAGATGCACAGGTCAAGTTGCATCGGAAGTCAAAGTAAAGAAGTGTACACTTCTTAGGAAAGCTGGCATTCAAACATGTGTGTATTGTAGGGAGAAGCCACCTCAGTAATGGAGACTTCCGGTACTTCCCCAGATTCGTGAATAGACCCTTTATCTCCTATAGAGCCTTTATCTCTGTAGACCAGTGTTTCCTAACCCTAGGGCGGGGACCCCAGTTGGGTTGGCCTGATATGCATATTTGGTCACAGGGGATGAACTATAGATTTACTGTATTTTGTATATAATTGAAATCTTTGAAAGGCCTCACACAGACTCCATGTACAGATTATATCGCCCAATGATTCATACCAAAAGCGAGCTACAACAAACATGGTATGTTGTGTTGAAAGAATGGGGAGGCAACACACACACACACGCACACACTTATTATTACAAACATATATGTTTGTAAGAATTAAACAATAAGTTATATTTTAATTTATGTGTTGGTTGATAGGAATGATGGTGGGAGGCTACCTGTGGGGGTACCTGGCTGACCTGAGGGGGCGCAAGAGGGTCTTAATCGTGTCTCTGAGCGTTAACGGTGTGTTCGGTGCCATGGCTAGCTTGGCCCCGTGGTTCTGGCTTTTCCTGCTAATGCGGTTCATCAGTGGTGTGGGGTGAGCACTTCTAAACAACTCTTTTTTTTATCAAAAGTATGAATCTAAATTTGTTTTCAGAGCAGAAGGCCGGCAGGTTTCTAGCAGTGCTAGCCAGCTTGTGTGTTCTGCCCTTATCAGTTTCTCTGTAGAACCATTAAGAACCAAAATGATAAGGACATCGTGTAAACTGGATTCATAAGCAGCTAATAGCCGTAATATTATACTGTTATTGGAATGTTTCGTGTCTCCAAATTCCAAAAGTTAAACGTTATTCCCAGAGTCATCTATGTGTTCCGTCTACATATGTGCACATATGGGTTTGATTAAGGTGCCTAGGAACTAGGAATTTGTATACGGACAACTCCTAGTGCACTCCTACTTTACCTGTGGTTCCTCTTGGGGTAATGTCCAGGGTGGGAGGCTCCATCCCGGTCATCTTCTCCTACTTCTCGGAGTTCCTGCCCCGTCTCAGACGAGGAGCCATGATCAGCTCGCTGGCCACCTTCTGGATGGCAGGAAACATCCTGGCTGCAGGTGGGTCCAACCTGCCATCACTCCTACGCTCTTCCCCATGGCTACGGCAAAGCTCTCCTAGTGGGCGACCCTGGTATCAACGTCCGGTCACACATTTTGTAACGCCGCCCCTTGCGGTTTTTGGTTCTCTGTGCCGTCTGCCCCAAGAAGTTCTTCTACAACATAAGGTGCGTTTCCATCCCCCTGATTTTATGCAAACTTTGAAGTATCGAATCAGTAAACGATGATGGAAACACCAACATTCGCAAAAAGGTTTATCCGCTCGCTTGAGGTGGTTTTTGAGAAATGCGAAAGAGAGTAAATTCGCAAAATGGGAGATGGAAACACACTTTTCGAAAAGGCTGTGACGTAGCGAACTTTGAACACACAGGACTGACAGTCTTTCCGATTTCCGCATAACGACCGGCCATAGCAACCCTGCCGACATCAACGTGTAACGTCATCACCCTATTCCGCTCCAACCACTTGATGGAAACGCACCTAATTCGAATTACTTTTTTGCGAACTTTCTAAAGATTTGCATCACCTTTCAGATGGAAACGCAGCTATAGTAGCACGGCTGGACCTGAGATTTAGATGAATACTTATTGTGTGTCTGTGTCCCTCTCTGTGCCTGTGTCTTGTGCGTATGTCCATCTTCTTCTCCCCAGGCCTGGCCTGGTGGGTGATCCCTGCGTCCTGGGCTCATGTCCAGCTGGGGCCGCTGACCATGCAGAGCTGGAGGGTCTTCGTGGTGCTCTGCTCGGTCCCTAGCCTCAGTTCAGCGCTGCTCTTCAGCCTCATGATGCCCGAGAGCCCCAAGTTCCTCATGGAGGTACGTCCTGTCTGCCGCCATGTTGGAGCCTGTTAGAGGTGGATCTCATGTATAATGTTTGTTATGTAATGTTGTTTATCTAATGGTTGTAGTATCTATTACTGGAGATTTAATGTTTGTGATCAAAATGCTTCAGATCTTATGTTTTCTATATACATTTTTTTAATCGAATGTATCTGATATAAGGTTGTCGATGTCGTGTTTCTAATGTAATGTTTGTTTTCTTATATTTGTAACCTCATGTGTTTCATATAATGTTTGTTATGTTTGGAATGTAGTTTGGAATGTGTGTAATCTAATGTTGGTTATGTTATGTTTGGAATGTGTGTATTGTTATGTTATGTTATGTTTGTAAGGCTGGACGGAAGAAGGAGGCGCTCCATGTGTTCCGTGTGATGTTTTCCGTGAACCACTGGAGATCCAGCAAGACCTTTCCGGTACGAAATGAATTCACCCACTTTGGCTGTGTCAACCTAGATACGTTCTCCCATTTCTCCCTGTGACTCCGTTTGCTTTCAACTCAATTCGATTTTATTTGTATAGCCCTTAATCACCATGACAGTCTCAAAGGGCTTAACAGGCCAAATATCTATGACTCCCCCCTTTACCCAAGCCCAAGCTTTCAGTGCTCATTCCTTCAAGTTCCTCATCCTCATCCTCATCGTCATCCGCTTATCCGGGGTCGGGTCGCGGGGGGAGCAGCTCAAGCAGGGGGCCCCAGACTTCCCTTTCCCGGGCCACATTGACCAGCTCTGACGGGGGGATCCCGAGGCGTTCCCAGGCCAGTGTTGAGATATAATCTCTCCACCTAGTCCTGGGTCTTCCCCGAGGTCTCCTCCCCACTGGACGTGCCTGAAACACCTCCCAAGGAAGGCGCCCAGTGGGCATCCTTACCAGATGCCCGAACCACCTCAGCTGACTCCTTTCTAAGTAAAGGAGCAGCGGCTCTAATCCGAGTTCCTCACGGATGGCTGAGCTTCTCACCCTATCCCTAAGGGAGACGCCAGCCACCCTTCTGAGAAAACTCATCTCGGCCGCTTGTACCCGCGATCTCGTCCTTTCGGTCATCACCCAGCCCTCATGACCATAGGTGAGGATAGGAACGAAGATCGACCGGTAGATCGAGAGCTTTGCCTTGCGGCTCAGCTCTCTTTTCGTTACAACGGTGCGGTAAAGCGAACGCAATACCGCCCCCGCTGCTCCGATTCTCCGGCCAATCTCACGCTCCATAGTACCCTCACTCGCGAACAAGACCCCGAGGTACTTGAACTCCTTCACTTGGGCTAAGGACTCATTTCCTACCCGGAGTAAGCAATCCACCGGTTTCCTGCTAAGAGTCATGGCCTCAGATTTAGCGGTGCTGATCCTCATCCCAGCCGATTCACACTCGGCCGCCAGCCGATCAAGTGAGTGCTGAAGGTCACAGGCCGATGATCCAATGAGGACCACATCATCTGCAAAAAGCAGTGACGAGATCCTCAGACCACCGAACTGCAACCCCTCCCCACCACGACTACGCCTCGATATCCTGTCCATGTATATCACAAACAGGATTGGTGACAAGGCGCAGCCCTGGCGGAGACCAGCACCCACTGAGAACGAAACTGACTGGCTGCCGAGAACACGAACACAGCTCTCGCTTTGGGAGTACAAAGATTGGATGGCTCTGAGGATAGACCCCCTTACCCCATACTCCCGCAGCACCTCCCACAGTTTCTCCCGGGGGACCCGGTCATACGCCTTCTCCAGATCCACAAAACACATGTAGACCGGATGGGCATACTCCCAGGCCCCCTCCAGGATCCTTGCGAGAGTGAAGAGCTGGTCCGTAGTTCCACGTCCGGGGCGAAAACCGCATTGTTCCTCTTCAATCTGAGGTTCGCCTTCAAGTTACGTAATGATATGTACACATAAGGGAGTACTTGTTACTGTTTCGTCATGCTGTTTACCCGCTGCTCCTTAGCCTGAACGCAGTCAGGACTAATGGCGACGGCAACAGACAAAAGTGTATCATCAGCACTGAGGCTGCGATCAAGTAGAAAATGGACAAAGTTTGCGTGTGCGTGCCTGGACCTGCCTCGGTCTGGAGTTTGCAACGCTCCGAGAAATGCGGCCACAGTGAGCCAGCGCGGAGGGCTCGGAGTGAGCTGTCCTCTGACCTGTTTTCCAGATGTTTGGCCTGGTCACGAGTTCCCCGCGATCGCAGACGCGCGTGAGCAGCCAGGCGTCCTGCTGTGGCCGCCTGCTGGAAATGGTAACGGCCCAACAGACGAACAGACGTTATAGGTCTACAGCAGACACAATGGGATTAGGAGGGGGATCTCTTTAGGGGAACGTGTTTGGTGTGTCACTCAAGAAAGTGTCAGTCCCTTATTAAGTTATTTTTATATTGGATTGTATTTATGTTTGTTGTACTAAACAACGAGCAAGCAGCAGTCATCAATAATGGCAATGAAATGCTTAAAATTCTTACCCAGAATAGTACGAATGAGATGATAACATTAAAACATCTTGGAAAAATCACTCACTTTTATAGATGGAAAAAAGCGCTCCACCAATTCTCTTTTACTCACATGTCCATTTCCTGGCTCCTGCAGGGCCTGGCTCCCATCAGACAGATTTTCTCCGGCCCCCTGAGATCCAGGAGTTTTGTCCTCCTGGTGGTCTTCTACACCATCTCCTTCGGGTAAGGGTCCGATTGCTGGGTGTGATGTACTTTATTTAGTGTATGTCATTGATTGGAGAATAGGATCTCTTAAATGCGTGTGTGTGTGTGTGTTTATTTTTAGCGTTCATGTCACTGTGCCTTTTAGGTGCTAAGTTAGTACTTTATTGATGTGTGTGTGTGTGTGTGCGTGTGCGTGCGTGCCTGTGTAGGTACTACGGGCTGTGGATGTGGTTCCCGGAGCTGTTTAAGAGGACTGAAGATGGAGGCTCCCCGTGTGCCAACGTGTCCCGCGCGCCCCAGCTCCTGAACCAGTCCTCCTGCTACCCGCCCAACACAGCAGGTCGGCACCAGGACGGAGAACACACACACACACACACACACACACACACACACACACACACACACACACACACACACACACACACACACACACACACACACACACACACACACACACACACACACACACACACACACACACACACACACACACACTATAACTACTAGTTATTGTGTGAAAGTGCTTGTTTAAAGTGCTTTTCTAGCATTGTTGAATTGTATACTAACATACTGTTTATGAAGGCAGCACAACAACTGTATTGAGATGCATACATACTAGATCCACCAAATTAAGATGAGACAGAATGTTTCTTTTATTAAGCCCAGACGAGAAATTCAGCCTTTTCTTTAATCATCAACATTGACTTTACTACCCCTACAACCCCTCCCCCTCTCTATAGCTTGGTAGCCAAGGCTGTACACGCAGGTAATTGATCTGTGTTTTTTTTGTTCTTCCAATGGCAGTTTATATGGAGGGCTTCATCGTTGCCGCCTCAAACCTACCCGGCAACATCTTCACCATCTTCGTGATGGACCGCGTCGGAGGAAAGACGCTGCTCTGTAAGTCTGGCGATATCATACATAGAATGAATAAAGTCATATAAAAGTTAGAAAGTACATTTTACTTATTATATACTTACCTAGTTTTCTGCTTTTATGTGAGCAGTGTTTGTAATAACGCCGTTTAAAAGAACGACGTTAGGTAACTCCGTTATTTTTTCAGTAACGGTGTACTCTAACTAATTACTGTTTCCATCGTTACAACGCCGTTACCGTTACTGTACGTTAAATGCGGTGCGTTACTATGAATTGATTGAATAAACTGCGTAATCCGACCGCACCCCTGGCTCCAAACACAAACTGCTAGTGAGGAGACCGGGCCGGTTAACAACGAGCTAAGCGATTATGATTGGCCAAGGCAGTCATGTTTCATGGTAGCCAATCGGAGCCAGTGTTTTAACACACAAGCCTAGCTAGGACAGGACACGCGTGGCACACACACGCACACACACACACCAAACAGATAAGATGAAGCAGCAGAAATGGTATTCGGCAGATGTTCCACAGCCTTTGCAACCAAGCAAATTAAAATTCAGTTGGAAGTATATCAGGGCCTTGAATGGGCAGTTCAACCATTTAACACATTAAGGCCAAGTGAAAACTGCTCAGAAAAATCTCTCTTTTTTACAGCAACGCAAAAAGTTACTTTCCCAGGTAACTAGTTACTTTTATTATAGAGTAATTCAGTTACTAACTCAGTTACTTTTTGGAACAAAAAGTTTTTTAAAGCGTTAAACGTTCCCAACACTGCTAGTGAGTAAAACAATATTTGAACATGACAGAAGAATCATCCCTATAATTACTTCATAAGAAATAAAGAGTTACTAGGCTAGAGCTATCTTGTGTGTAACATGACGTGGCTTCTGTTCCTGTTTCTGTCCCAGCCTGCAGTCTGATGGTGTCCAGTGTGAGCGTGTTCTTCATCTACATGGTCCAGACCAAGGCCGGCAGCCTGGTTCTGTCCTGCATCTTCAGCGGGGTGTCTGTGATCGGCTGGAACGCCCTGGACGTGGTGGGCACGGAGCTCTACCCCACCCAGCTACGGTACGGCCGCCGGGCTAACCTCTGACTGCCTGCTTACTGTTTGACGTTAGCACGCCCAGCATTAGCAGCTCGGTGCGAATGCTAATTGTGCTAACGATATGAAAGCTACTTGACGTTTCCTGTGTGTCTTCATCGCTGAGATTTGATAATATGTACTGTAAGCATATTTTATTTAGAAGTGACATATTGCATTTATTAGCAAATGTTATGGAAAAAATTATAGTTTAGAAAAAGTAATTTTTTTATTATTTGTATTTTACCCCCGAACTAAAAACGTTTACAAATTTTGGAGATGCTCAGAAATTTTTTCACATTAATATTTACCACTAATATGATCGCATATATGTACCTTTTACGAACTACTACTAATAATTAACCCTTCAATAGCAGCACACAGTATCTAGTAAAAGCGTCGCCCACACTAAATCATTCTTTGTTTGTCCACATTTTTCTTTATTTATATATATATATATATATATATATATATATATATATATATATATATATATTGCTGTTATTGTTGATATTGTTGTTTTCTATATTTCCTCATATTTATATATATATATAACTGTGCAAATGGAGGACTGCTCCAACAAAATGTCGTCGTCTTGTGCAATGTCAATAAAGGTTATTCTACTCCATGGGCTCTCTTCACAGGTCCTCTGCGCTGGGCTTCTTCACGGGGGTGGGGCGCGTGGCGGCCATCACGGGGAACGTGGTGTTCGGCAGCCTGGTGGACAGTAACTGCGCCGTGCCCATCCTCCTGGTGTCGGCCCTGCTGTTGGCCGGGGGGCTGGTGGCCCTTCTGCTCCCCCAGACCAAGCAGACGGACCTCAGCTGAGACCCCCAGCTGAATCCCCCCGCTGAGCTGAGCCCGGCTTCTCATCTGCCGGTCAACAGAGGATATTTATAGATTTTTGTGGATCAAAATGATCCCAGTCCCATGTCGTACATTGACGAAATATGCATTCCGGATTATAGGACTGATTCGATCATCCGGTCCGATCTGATTTCGAACATTTCGGTGTGGAAATCTATTTTTTGGAGGATTAAGACACATATCCTGACGGGAACATGTTTGAACTCTGCGGCCCTGATGTACGAAGTTGTGATGCAATCATTCTAGATGTCCACCGGAGACATCCACCAGATGTTTCTGTAAACGAGACTCTGTTTCTCGGCACTGCCTCTGAAGCTTGCTAGCTCACTGTGATGTACTCCACACTCCTCAAGCCTTTGTTTGATGGGAAAGCAATGTGAAAAAAACAGTGTCATACTTAAATTGATATTACATGTTATAAGGGGTGTATTGTGTTTGACTTTTGAGAAGTCAAAGAAAAGAGGGTATTAAGCTCTGCCTCGTTGTAAAAATGTGACTAAAGGCTCATTTTAGTAGCACATTGTACTATCATATAACTGCTGTCCGATAATCATGCATTCAATATATTAATTCATGTTAGGATATTAGGTTATTTTCCTCCTCATTCATTTTTAGACACTAATAAATATGTTCTTAATACATCGTGGTACGCAGCTTCTTCATATAATGATCTCTTATGATAGATAAATTAGAAATCCGTTTTTTACAAATCTTATTGAATGGTAACATATAGCTTGGCACATACTATAGAGACCATTAATAACTACAAGAACTTTAAAAATAAGCTTATAATAATATGTGGAATAATTATTACGTTTTGTCTCATGATCTGATCACGTGATGCCCTAACCACGTGAGGCGGGTCGGACAGGTGTTTTATGATTGGAGGGCGTGAACGACAATAAAATTATAGAGGACCCCAACTCGCTCCGTCTTAAATCGTGGTAACAAAACACAACATATAGATCTGATCATCGAATATAATTAATTCAAATATTAACGTGGATTTTGAATAACATCACCAACTTGCCAATGGCTATTAACAGCATAACGGTTGGTTAACTCTCGGTTTAGCGTGTCGATTCTAACTCCGTCTCATGCCTAAGAACAATGTTTTTATTCTTCAAAACAGCTGACCCTGGTCCTCTGCATTCTCCTCGGGCTAGACCGCGGCGGAGCTCTGGGTAAGAAATCAAGTCCATTAGTG
This sequence comes from Gadus macrocephalus, assembly GCF_031168955.1. Lineage (NCBI taxonomy): Eukaryota > Metazoa > Chordata > Actinopteri > Gadiformes > Gadidae > Gadus > Gadus macrocephalus. Next base: position 3,503,976 of record NC_082390.1, on the reverse strand, counting down.
ATGAACACTATCGGGTTCATCATATCAATTATGCAATATAGGACAAATGAAAAGTCTTCTCTCCACCACTAAGGAATCTGCAGTGTATCACACTGCAAGGACCCCGCACGGTGCGCGATGTATCCGAGCGGAACTGTGTGCAAGTGCACCAAAGGGTTCTATGGAGATCAGTGCGATAAAGGTAAGAATAGGTTGTGGCTGTCAAATGTTTTTTTTTATATTATGCTATTTATTTTAACAATAGCATTGAGCCTAGATTCAGTCAAGAGTTTACATTGGCGACAAGGAGTGCATTTTGTAGAAAATATCCCTCCACGAAACAGAACTTGGATTTTTAATGTATTTGGACATTTAAGTCTCAATAGATTGCCACACACACACACACACACACACACACACACACACACACACACACACACACACACACACACACACACACACACACACACACACACACACACACACACCATAGCCCTATGTATATGTAGTCTCCTCATTTCAACAGACGCCCAACTGAAAGTGCTCTGCGGCAAGGATTTCATAACGATGCGAATGGCTGAGGACTTTTTCAAATACTATGAAATTCCTCTCGACTCCCTGCGTCTGCCCAACAAGTCCTGCCGAGCCCAGAGGGAGGTGATAGGCGGCGTGCCGTACTACATGGCCCGGATATCCAAAGAGAAGTATGCTTTGTGTGGAGGCAAGCCACAGGAGGTATGTTGGTAGGCCTACAGGGGCAGGATGTTAGTGGCCAGGGGGTCTTGAGTCGCACCTGAGAAGTTCCTTAACGACAAGTCTATTTATTAACTGTCTAGCCCCTTACCGGACCCTTAATGACCTGTCTCACTATTCACTGTCTAACCCCTACCTGCTCCTTGAGAACCTGTCTCACTATACACTGTCCAACCCCTACCTGCTCCTTGAGAACCTGTCTCACTATTCACTAACCCCTACCTGCTCCTTGAGAACCTGTCTCACTATTCACTGTCTAACCCCTACCTGCTCCTTGAGAACCTTTCTCACTATTCACTGTCTAACCCCTACCTGCTCCTTGAGAACCTGTCTCACTATTCACTGTCTAACCCCTACCTGCTCCTTGAGAACCTGTCTCACTATTCACTGTCTAACCCCTACCTGCTCCTTGAGAACCTGTCTCACTATTCACTAACCCCTACCTGCTCCTTGAGAACCTGTCTCACTATTCACTGTCTAACCCCTACCTGCTCCTTGAGAACCTTTCTCACTATTCACTGTCTAAGCCCTACCTGCTCCTTGAGAACCTGTCTCACTATTCACTGTCTAACCCCTACCTGCTCCTTGAGAACCTGTCTCACTATTCACTATCCAACCCCTACCTTCTCCATAATAACCTGTCTCTGTATTAACTGCCTAACCCCTGCCTGCTCCTTAATGACCCGTCTCTGTAGTCACTGTGTAACCCCTACCTTTTTGTTAATGACCTGTCTCACTATTCACTGTTAGTCCTTTGGATAAAAGCGTCTCTTAAATGACTCAATAGTCAATTGCCATTCAGGAGATTCTTATTGAGGCTGAGATCTACGCTGTTTACTGCTTATTCAAATGATGGAACGTTACGGTGCATAGATAAGACGGGAGTATAATTGGGTGTCCTCCCCTTCCAGAAAAACATCACTCACATCGCCTACTCGTTGACCCTGCTGTCAGCGGCCCAAGTGGTGGGAAACATCGTGCGTGACCCGGTCATCAGAATAGACTACACGTGTGTCTACCCTTACACCCGGAGTGTCAGTCTGGCTTTCCCGGTCATACCTTTATCCAGGTAGTGTGTGTGGGTGTGGCTATTGGTAGGTTGTGGGTGTGTTTTGGTTGTCGTGTGTGTGTGTGTTGACGTGATTCCCTCTCTCTGGCTAGTGAGACGCTGATGCGTATGGACGAGATGGACGCCAAGGTGGAGATGGCTTTGTACACGGACGCCAACTTCACCTCGGCCTACAGCCACGCCCCCACCATCCACCTGAGGAACAAGGTGAGGACGGGCGGGGAGCCACGAGCATGTAGTTCCCCTAACGGCCTCTGGAGCCTCGAAAGTTGTTGAATGCAGAATGACCCTCCACCATTCAAACTTAACGGGAATTATTGAATTAAATTCTGGTTATACAAGAAAAATATACTTTCGGTTCGGATCTCAGTGGCTAGTTGGCTAGTCCGTATATAATGTATTTTTAGTTGTCATGTTTAATTTCAACAAATAGTCATGTATGATTAAATATGAATGACTTTCTGCCAGAGGCAACCACAAGGTAGCCATTAAATTTCCGCCCTCAATATGTCAAAATATGGATTTTTTTCTACTGCTCGGTGCAATAAATCTCAAGCAATTATGAAAGAGGAATCGAGGGATTCATAACGCTCGTGAAGTGTGTAATCAATTGGCAAAAACGCGTTTATGGTGCGACCCCAGGCCCCGCCCACCTAGACACGTCCCTGCGCGTCACTTACCCCTGCTACCGCTTGTCTCACTCTGACCCCGCCTCCCAGGTGTACGTGGAGGTGAAGGTGACGGAGCCCGAGGATTTCTTCGTGCTGGGAGTGGACGAGTGCTGGGCCAGCCAGTCCTCGGAGCCCGACGCCACCGGCCAGGCCGTCCACACCCTGCTCCACAGGGGGTCAGTACCGCCGCCCAGCCGTGTGATCCGCGTCCGCCCGCCATGTTGTGAGGTAGAGCTTGGGGGCAGGACAGCCTGGCTCCGCCTGCCTACGTACTCCCGCTCAATTCTTCCTTTCTCTTCATTCCTGCGTCTGGGTTCGCGGGTTTTCTCCGGCCAAATTTTTGACAGTCCAATCCGCGAACAGAGGGAGTGGCTGAGAACTATGACGTTGAGGTCGTGCACTAGTTGGAGTTATAGTCAAACGTTAGCGATTGGTTATGGCAGATCCAGAGTGGCACTGGGCAGATCCAATCGTTTAAACTCCAACAGACACCCGCCTTCCAGTGAGTTAACGTTTGCCTATGGAGAGCGGCCAGACTCTCTGTGCAAATGAAATGAAGTACGAGAGTCTGGTAGGACCAGGCTAGGGGAAGGTTGGTCTGGTGCAGTGTTTCAGAAGCTATGGGTCGGGATCCCACTACGGGGCGCCTGGTTTAGATATGGGGTCGCGGCGGCCTTCAGACAGCCATAGTTATTTGAACATACCTTTTGATAACGTCTGAAGGGTGAATTTATAGGAACAGACTGCCTAATGATTGGTAGGGAGCAAGCTACTGATGACTACTTCATGGGGACATTGATATATTGGACAGATTAGTTTCAAAGTTATGTGGGAAAGCAATAAAAACAAAAGTACTGGTTCACTATAATCATTGACAGAAATGGGGCCGGCATACTATGTTATAGCAGAACCTCTGGGGGGAGAGGGCACAGATCCGGGGCCTGAAACTGGCTGGGGACGAGCAACGCCTTGTTTCCTATTGCGTAACGGAGATATTCTACCAAAGAAAACTGATCCAACTCACGAGTGGAAGTCGTTTCAGAAGGAGATTTTAATGCGTATTTTCCTACAGTGGCTGATCAGCACGATGCTGATAGGAAACCTAAACGGATAGTTTTTTACAGTTTCTTATGCTGGCCGAGATTGTATTCGCCAATCACACTTTTTACAGATCCCCGCCTCCTGCAACGTGATTGGTCGAAAACAAATACGGATCAAAAGAAAGTGAAAAGCCCCATTCGCTCAGACAGGTGCTGGACTGCCATCAGTCTTCAGATGCTGATCTGAAGTCTGCTTCGTGGGACTAGCAGGCATCATAGCACCACAGAGTAATTGAACAGCCATGTAACGCTTCTCTATAGTTTCATCAAAATGACCAGTAAACGTACTCCCTCCCCCCCATGTCGACTCTCCAAGGTGCGTGACCGACGACACCGTCGCCATTCTGCACCGGAACGCCAGCGCGGGCCTGGGGGGCTCCAGCGAGGGCGGTTCCCTGACGCGCTTCTCCTTCGACATGTTCCGCTTCGTGTCGGAGCCCCACGACCTCTACCTGCACTGCTCCGTCCAGCTGTGTGAACCCGACGACCACGCCCTCTGCACACCCGTAAGGCCCGCCTCCCCTCTGCTTAACTCGACCTGCTACGGTTCTGTAACCAATCATTCCACAAGCAGTGTTGAATGCTTGATGCTGATTGGTCAATCCCGTTCCAACGGTGTGCATTCTTCATTGATGACAGGACACCTCTACTTTTTTAACTCTTCCGATGAATGCGCCTCAAATCCGACACTATTATCAATGGTTTTATATATATATATACTTTTTTTTTTTCTTTCTCTAGGGTATTTAGAAGACGCTTTTTATCCAAAGTGACTTACAAGGTTCATACACACATTGACACAACCTTCCGGTTACAAGTGAACCTGCTTTACCTCCTAGGCTAAACTAACCCCTAGTTAGTTGCTGCATGTCATGTTCGAGGCTCTTGATTAACGAAACAATGTTAATTTATCTCTGTGTGAATATCACATTCATATCGCTGAAATAATGTTTAGATTTTAACCAGATGTGCCGTGTATGACTCTTAGCTCTGGCGTCTAAACGCATCAGTGTTGTGGTGTGTTGTTGTTGTGTGTTGTTGTTGTTGTGTGTTGTTTTCAGAGCTGTAAATCCATCATCAAGCGCGAGGCGCTGAGGGCCGATAACGCTCACGGCCTGCTGTCCTACGGACCAATCAGAGTAGAGATGCCCGACCCACCGCAGCCCAGTAATGGCCAATCACAGACTCTCATTTCACATTCAGTCGTTAAGCAGCTTTAGTGAGGATGAGTACCACCACAAACAATCTCTATCGGAGTCGCTATAAAAACTCCTAGGCTGGTAAAACTTTTTTTTTACTGAATCGCGTAAAATTAAGTTTGTTGTAATTTCCTGTGAGGAAAAAAATAATTAGTATATTACCCGTTGATAATGAATAGAGAGATGGGACATGACGTTGTTAACGGGCAGGATAGTGTTGCTGTTGGGTGTTGTGCCCCAACCCAAAGGTTCTGGGTTTGAACCACAATATGTGCAGTCTATCTGTACGTAGAGTAAGATGCCTCCAACCCCTACCTGCTCCTTAATGACAAGTATCTTGGCAAATGGTTCACTAACATTTTGCTGCAATGAGGCGTCTGTTAATGACTAAAGTGTAATAATCCACCTGTGTTGCTTGTGAAGGGGTCGTTTTGTAACACTCAACGTACTGTGTGTGTGTGAGTAGGTCTGCTGAAGATGGTGATTCTGCCCTTGGCTGGAATCTGGACCGTGGGCCTCTTCCTCCTCATCCTCCTCATCGTCGTCAAGTCAGGCCGCAGGAGGATAGAAGTTTGAATGTGTCTCGCTGCTGCAGCGAGTGCTTTGAATGTGTCTCGCTGCTGCAATAAAACGTACACAATCCACCAGACTCACCAGTCCTCTATTTTAAACTATTTGTGTAAAACTTCAAAGCAGGACATGGGGATGTTCGTGATTTTTTTCTTCCTTCCTTTCTTTATTTTTCATTTTGGTACAGTGGTTGTTGCTGTAGCGGCCTGTAGCCACCCCGTTAGCAGCACTGAGCTTGGTTTGTACTAAATCTTGGTTTATTTCGCCTCGTTTCTGTGGATTGTGGAATGCTAATTAAACGCACGTTTTAATGTATTTAGTTGAACTAACGACCATCACATAAACCAAAACTTGAAATTGTGTCTGAAACAAATATGCGTCTGCAATTGACGCCATTCACTTTAATTAACTGTTGCCTGCCCATAGCTATTTCCCACAAACACCAACAGGGGGAGACATTTTCTCTCTTATCATTGATGTGGGTATGGCTTATTATGTGTGGAACATGTTCATTGCCAAAGGAAATCTTTTGTTCGCCACAATTCATTATGCCGCGCTGAAAACATATCCATAAACAGGGACTTCCAAGTCTTCCTAAATGGTTTACCAGCATTTGGTCGCTCTGCCGTAATGGTTCGTATCAGCTTACGGCCAAGACTCCAGGGTTTGTGTGACTGAAGACTAGTTTCAAACTTGTTGCACATTACTTATCCCACCCTGTTCGCTTCAAAGTCGGACCTTCTTCAAGATCAGCCATTGCGTACGTCAAAGCGGACAGGCTTCGGGTGACTTCTGTATCGATCATTCTTTCTGACAATCACAGGGTTATCAATGGCCGAGCGCTTTAAGTTATAATTTGAAAGAGCAATGGATTAACACTTGGACATACGCTGATGCTTTTGAAGGACCGTTGTTTAGAAAGCGTCTGGATATCTACTAAAACAATATTCTGATCGTTATACATTGTGCGCCGATTCCATAATGGGAAGACAAAGCGTGTTGGTGCAAATGCAACTCTGTTAAAGTCAAGTTTATAACTATCCGATACTTTGAATCACTATATTTGTAAATAAATCTGGGTCGCCCGGCATCGTGATCCTGTCCCAACATCTGGAGATGTGGGCTCCCCGTCCCAGAAGAGCCTGTCCCGAGACCTTGAAGCAAACCTTGAGGGCGCTGGTGCTGCTTCTCTGTCTCTTAGTGGTCTCCAGCTCAGAAGATCAGGAGGGAATCAATGCCGAGGTATGTATGTCGCACCATAACCCATCCATATATGAACAATCAACGTTATTGAATCATGATTGTCTTTGTGGTCAGATGCATTTGTTATAAATAATGAATTATCAACCGTCCAGTGTTTATGCTATGCTTGTGGTAGGCCACTTATCGGTTTTACTGCATGATGGCTCCCAAGGTGTGTGTTGTTGACCTTTTGACTCCGAATCGCTCAGAGGCCAAGTGCAGCTCAGGCCAGTCCAATTGTAGTCCCGCAGGCCACAAAACTGATGCGAACCTTACATCTGCAAAGAAAGATGCAGGTCGAACCCAAACTTAACGTTTGAGCTACATGTCCTTCCAACCAGGCATCAAACATCCGCTTCCCTCTGAACATAACGCTGAGTTGGCAAGTCAATTTGTTAGAGTGAGCTATTACAAGTTTACCCTGAGGCAAATGTTTGTTATTGGCTGACTCGAACAGTGGGTTTGGGGTGAAGGGTATTTCACTGTTTGCTGCATGTGTTTCTATGAAACAATAAAAAGTGGGCTTCTGGAATGCATGGATGCCTTCAGGCATGATGGACTCATAAGCAGAGTCTCTCTTGACAAAGCCAGTGGCTGCCTCGTAAATACAGTACTTAGGGCCTTTGTATGGCTGGGCATGTTTCTAATGTGTGTTATTATGTGTGGAGACTTACAGGCATTTAAAAGTGTTAATTACACACACATGCTTGACTAAGCAGGCTCACACTGACTGTTGAGATCTCTCTTCAGCCCAGTGATTTGCAGGCATCTCCTTCCAGCCGTGCTCAATTCTGGCTCCTCGCTCTCTTTTTTTCCTCGCACCTCTTCTACTCTTCCTCCCACCTGCTAGTGCTTTCCTCACCTTGTCTCCTCGCTGTCGTGAAAAATGTGTCTCTTATCCTCAGCCAACCCCAATTTTTGTACATTTAAAAACAGCTTACTAAAATCTTCCCTTTTAATTTCCTTCTACAGATGTAAGCCATTCGTTTCCGTTTGCTTTTGCACCCATTAAAGTATTCAGGATTGTTTGTGTCCTTTCCACACTGAAGCATCTCTCCCTCTCTCCTCCTCGGTACGGTAGTCATGGTTACGTCAGTTCGGCTACCTGTCCCAGGCCAGCAGGCAGATGTCCACCTTGCACTCCTCCCAGGTTCTGGCCAAGGCCATCGCAGACATGCAGCGCTTCTACGGCCTGCAGGTGACCGGGATTATGGACCCCGCTACTGTCAGGTCTGACGCACGCGCGCCACACACACACACACACACACACACACACACACACACACACACACACACACACACACACACACACACACACACACACACACACACGTACACACGTACACTACCATGAGAAAGTCTAGGACAATGCGACATTACTTAAGCGCAACTTACTATTACACTCACAACCGCTACGATTGAAGATTGAAGTCTACTACAATACGGTATACTATTACTATTACACTACTATTACAATACTTACTATTAAATTACACGCTGTAATACATTAGAGCATCAATGCTGTGTGGAGGTTGTATTTTCCCCTCAAAATGAAGAAGCCCATCATTGCGAATGCTCCTTATTTCCTATTTAAGTTTTAATGCCACCTATTGGCCTTTCATGCTTATGTATGCGTTTTGAATGTTTTGATTGTGGACTGAGATATTTTCTATAGTGTGGACAGGAATTTGTTTCTTTTACAGTTGGGAAATAATTTTCCTTTCATATATGTTTGGACTATGTCAATGGGATTCATTCTCGTATTATAAAGTGTTTTTGTTTCACTTTCAGTTAGAATCTCAGCGGTTTCTTCTTCTCCATATTATTAGTTTTGAGAGGTCCCATTTGAAATTTTGGGACCATTTTTCCCAAAGACTTTTGGCCAAAAAACACTGAGGCAGCCATTCAAATCCCGCCCTTATTGTGCCAAATATGGCACAAACATGGCAAATGCAAAACCTTTGTAGTTTGATGGCCTCGAAAGATGTTAAGAGGAAAACATTAAAGTGTTTAGCGGGAAGTCCAAAGGGGTATGGGGTGTGTTCTTGAGGTTGGCAGTAACATGTGGTGTACCACTTGTATCCACGGCGTTGGTTCGGTCAGCTGTAAACTTGTCCCGGATACGAACGCCAACACCCGGTCTGTAAACCCTTAAGTACCAAAAGGCAGTGCATTCTGGGAAAAGTGTGCAAGTTGAAATATTTTAAAGAATGCGTCATCGGTCCGACCTTTTGAGTGGTAAAAAAAAACGTTTTTGGAAAACTCTTCCAGAAAGATTTGTTGATTGGTGCTGAGGCATCGATCGGGCCTATAGGTAGGCTTTTGGCATTGGGACTCGAACCTGGAACCTGCCGATGACAAGCTGTTGAGGTCGAGGAGCTCCACTATTAGCTCCGCCATTAGCCCTGCTGTAGCTAAACACAACCATCGCCATGTGTACTCATTACAGACGTGTGTGTGTGTGTGTGTGTGTGTGTGTGTGTGTGTGTGTGTGTGTGTGTGTGTGTGTGTGTGTGTGTGTGTGTGTGTGTGTGTGTGTGTGTGTGTGTGTGTGTGTGTGTGTGTGTGTGTGTGTGTGTGTGTGTAGGGCCATGCGACAGCCCCGGTGTGGTCTACCAGACAGGACACCAGATGAGGTCCACCCGGGTTCCAGAAGGAGACGATACACTCTGACGGGACAGCAATGGGACAAAGACGACCTCACCTACAGGTCATTATTTTCCTTTTTATTTCTATGTTTTTTTATTTATGTGTCTCAAATCTTTGTATTTTATTTTAATCAAATGTTTTGTATCTTTTTCTTGTATTTAATCCTTCCTTGTTTTTTGCCTCAATTAAGTCGACCCTTTTATCGCTTTTGTCTTTTATTCCTCATAATGATTGAATCAATTATAGGACGGGCATGTTACAGGCCTTCGACAGCCACAGATAACAGATATTTTTTGTCAGAGCATTTGATTTATTTAATGTAGTCGGGATGTCAAGACAATTTCAACTAATATGATAACAATTACTCATAAAATAAATTGCAAACACTACCTTAAGACTGTGCCTCCTTAAGACTCACATGTACCGCAAAGCCTTTAAAGAGTTTATTTAAGTTAAATGTTGTTATTTTTATGTTTTGCCTGGTACACTTTTAATTTATTTAATTTGTTGTTATATAATTGTGAAAAAAAAAAAGCCCTGTGATATTATTGTTCTAAGACATTTATTTTTGTTTGGTTGTTTTGGTTTCTTTCTTTTTATCCGTAAAGCCCTTTGTAGCTCTGTTTAGAAAAGCGCTGTATAAATAAAGATTATTATGATTATTATGATTTCAGTACAGCCTCTGTCGACCCCTCCTCCCATCCTCTGACCCGCCTTAACTTCACCTCTGACCCCTCAGCCTGCTGAAGCAGAACATCCCGGCCTCCCTGGGGGCGGGGCGCACGGCCACCGCCCTCCGCAGGGCCTTCGACGTGTGGAGCCAGGCCACGCCCCTCACCTTCCAGGAGGTACCCGCCGACGACAACAACATCCACAACAACAACAACAACGGCGGCGGCGTCAGCGGCAACGGCAGCGCCTCGGCTCCGCTGGCCGACATCCTGCTGCTCTTCGCCTCCGGTTTCCACGGCGACATGTCCCTGTTTGACGGGGAGGGGGGGTCCCTGGCGCACGCCTACTACCCCGGCCCGGGGATGGGGGGCGACACTCACTTTGACGCCGACGAGCCCTGGACCCTGGACCACGAGGACCCCACAGGTCAGCCCGCCGTGGGGGGGTGGGGGTTGAGTAGCAGTCGGCTGGGTGTTTAGTATTTGAATCGGGGTATATAGAACCTAAGCCCCTCCCCCTCACATTTCTGACCAATCACACCCAGTGTTCGCATGGCCGTCGTCGGCAGAGATTTCGGAAAGTTACAAGTGCAAGTATCACTGCAAAAGTAGTTTTGGCGATAACTGCGTTTGTTGGTTTTTCTCGATATTTAGCTTTTATTAGTTCACAAAATACATTGAAGTAAATACGCTGACTGCTTCAAGGCCCCTGGTATCAATAAGGAAAAATCTAAATTTGGCTTGTTAGCATCTTGCGGCGGCCAGGACGCCTGTTTGTGAATCCCTCTCCGTAGTCACCAGCGTGTAGTTCCACTCCCGGCCTGTAGGGGGTACGAGGTGGTCGTATGCAGACAGCCCTTGCCGCTGCGTCGCATCGACACAAAGTAAAGGGGTCCGTAAACCCCCCTGCGTTGCGTCGACGTGGAACCATGACTAAACCTTGGGTCAACAGGTATAAATGTGATGTCCTTCTTGGGCTACAACGCCGCTGACTGGCCGTCCGACCCCTCCTCCAGGTATAGACCTCTTCCTGGTGGCGGTCCACGAGCTGGGCCACGCCCTGGGGCTGGAGCACTCGGACCACCCGGACGCCGTCATGGCTCCGTTCTACACCTGGACCCCCACGCACAACTTCACCTTGTCCCCGGACGACCGCAGCGCCATACAGTACATCTACGGTGGGGTTTTGGACACACACACACACACACACACACACACACACACACACACACACTCGAAAACAAAAGTACACACACGCACAAATGCATATACACACATATGCACATGCACACACACACACTCACTCACTCACTCACACACACACACACACACACACACACACACACACACACACACACACACACACACACACACACACACACACACACACACACACACACACACACACACACACACAAATGCACAGACACGCAGGCATACACGTGTACTGTACAGTCAAGCAGACACACACACACAAGGCATTTATGTAATTGCGGTGTGCAGTCTTACAGCTGGTGGCTGCTATTGTTCCTTTAAGGTTACAAGTGCTACTTTCCTTATTTACAGATGTGACCTCCAAAACCAGACATGAGTCAAACTATCTCTTTGAACAAGGGAGAAAAAACGGTGATCCTGTAATCATGTCATTTCCACTAGAATAGGTGATGGCTGAAACTGAAAACATGTGTAAACACATGTGTCTGTGCATACTGTCATATATACATGAAGTCACTCGAACAAACGAAAACACCTTCACACACACACACACACACACACACACACACACACACACACACACACACACACACACACACACACACACACACACACACACACACACACACACACACACACACACACACACAGTACATGATGTATAACTGTGTTCCCTATATTCCATAGAGAACATACTTAATGATGCTTGGCGACATGCTGCTCAGACTTTCCTAGAAAGAACGTCGAGCTGTGTGTGTGTGTGTGTCTGGAAATGTGTGTGTGTGTATGTGTGTAGTACTCATCGGTTTACATTGTTCGTCAACATCTGCTAACTTTTTATTTTTATTTTTATTCTTGTAACTCATTTTAGATCCACCATTCAACGTTTGAATTTGATATTTTCTACGAATAGACTTTCTCTCACTCTCTTCTAGCATTGTTAGCATTGTTATTTTTGCTTGGTTGCTAGATCCATCAGGAAGAAGTATGTTCCTGCAATACCGGAGGCTAGGAAAGCAGTTCTTAGACAGCACTCATAGGACCTCAGCTCTAGTTTTCGTGACTCTGTCTTCTGGACGCAAATACATTTTTCCTTGGATGGCAAAGGAAACTCAAGATAATTCACGAACACCAGAGGAAACACAACAGCTACCTAACCTAATACCCAAACTTCACTATCTAAAAATACCTGAACTAATCCTAACCCAAACTCAAGTCTCAACCTAACCATCTCAAGCCTTTTACCTAAACTAATGAGCAATTTATTCATTTCAACCTTTATCAAACTTAATTTTCAAGGCCGTCCCAGGAAATGTACTCGGCTTTGATTGAATCTTAAAGTCTTAAAGGCAAAAACAATAGAAAACAAGGGTCCTAGAAATGCAGTCCTAGGAGTACAACTGCAACGTCCGGTATTGCAGGTTCATACAATTGACCTCAAGGGGAGAATCCCTACCCAGCATGCAACAGTGAGCCTATTGTTTACATCTGAATGTTTACATATGCTAGCGTTGACACTCTTGACTAGTGTTGTGTGCTAGTTTCTGCCCACAGACCAAAGAATGAGACAGGCGTTCTGATTGGCTGGTAATCTGAGCAGTTTAAATTAGTCTGTTCTCGAGTGACTGCCAGACATGTCTAACATGCCTGCTGTGTGAGCGCTTTGATAGCGACCAGCATCGCCTCATACGCCCAGCGGCAGTTGACCTTTGACCCGTTCAGATTACATAACTCGATCTGTATGTGTGTCCGTGTGTGTCTGTCTCTTTGTGTCGCTAGGCAACTCGTAGGGATTCTGCTCCTGGAACAGACAGAGCGGAAACGTGCAATTTGTGTGTGTGTGTGTGTGTGTGTGTGTGTGTGTGTGTGTGTGTGTGTGTGTGTGTGTGTGTGTGTGTGTGTGCGTGTGCGTGTGTGTGAAGACAGAGAGGCACTGAAGAGACGGATCCTCACTGAGGGAGGGGGTGGAAGGGTCGAGGGGAGTTAAGGGAAGAAGGATTTATTTTTTTCTCGATTCCAAAGCAGCAGCTGGGAATCCATCTCGGCACAGCTGGAAGGCGATTGGCTCGCCAAGACAAGCGCCGCACAAGTCTTATTCATAACTCCCCACCTCACTCCTGCTTTCCCCGTCTGATCCATGTCAACCCCCCCATGTCTCTCCCCCCCCCCCCCCCCCCCCCCCCCAGGCCCGCCCCGCGCCACCAACGCCCCGCCCACCTCCGCCCCGGTCCCGCCCCCGGACGGCGAACCCGACCGCCCCGCCTCCGTCCCTCCCCCGCCGCCGGCAGCGGAGCCCACCGTACCGCCTCCCCGGGACCCCCCGCCCCCACCCCCGCGGGCCCCCACCCGCCGGCCCCCCGCCGGGCCCACCACCCGCGGCCCTGACCTCCGACCCCCGGCGCCTCCCAGGCCCACCGTCCCGGAGGTCCAGCCGCAGCCCGTCACCCCGGCGATGGCGCCGGAGGACCCCCGCCTCCCCCCACAGCCTCCTCCCGAGCGCCCCCGGACCCCGAAGCGTCCGGACCACCTGGCCCCGGACATCTGCGAGGGGGACTTTGACTCGGTGACCGTCCTGAGGGGGGAGATGTTTGTCTTCAAGGTGAGGCCCCCGACGGAAACGGAGGAGTCAGGCCGGACGAAAGATCGGTCAGGGAACGGACCAGATAATAATAATAATAATAATAATAATAGATTTTTATTTTTGAGCACGCTTTTCTTGGTGCTCAAAAAACGCTTTACAAAAATGAATACATACAGATAAGATAAGATTATACTTTATTGATCTCGTACGGGACGTTGAGGTTCATGTAAGCCGATGTTCTCTTTCGTTGACCATGGATCTGTTTGCTATTTTGTGCGATGGGACTTTTCCAAAACCCTGCCAAAAAACGGTGTAGATGTGATCACTGATCCGGTGTGTAAAAGTCAGAGTAGAGCGGGAGTCCGGGAAGTATAAACTTGGGAGAGGAGAAGAGGAAGTTGTAATCATTACAAACCTCTGTGTGATGTGTCGTGCCTCAATGCTCCCTGCTGTTTGCTTGACCTTCGACCCCTACGTTCCCCTTACCTTTCTTAGTAACAGAATTTAGTGTTTCTGAACCCTTTGCTTACGCCAGCGAAGGAACACAACAGGAAGTAAAAGATGGGATAAATAACGATGACATGAACGTTCAGTCTGTTCTTCTGTGTTCTCATTAAGTCGTGGATCATGTTTCTCTAGGTATTGTGATGGGCAGGGACTAACTCTAACAAGGGGATTTGCTTTTTTTCGTTTAGCACTTTGTGTAACTCTTTTGTCCCGGAACGCTCTATCAATAAAGTTTAATGGATTGATGGGTCACTCATGCAGGGTCGCTGGTTCTGGCGCGTCCGTAGGAACCGGGTCCTGGACAACTATCCCATGCCCATCTCCGTCTTCTGGAACGGGTTACCCGATGACATCGACGCTGCGTACGAACGCCACGATGGGAAATTTGTCTTCTTCAAAGGTCTGTGTGAGGTGTAAACCAACCAATCACTCACAACTTACAAATGAAACAACCAATCACAACAGACGTTCAGTGACATAGGCAATCACTAACTCACTAGCGCACAAATTCAACCGCCTTTTCTTGAACCAAAAATATTATATATTTATTTATAAACAGCTTATATAAGTATTACATGGATAAAAAACATATTGAGATAGTTAAAATACTCCAAGCCAGTTAAAATAAAATAACTACTAAACAGCCAAAATAACTTGTTCAACAGCCAGTCCTAATCAGAAACACGTCTAACTTCCTTACTCTAACAAATAGCTGCGTGGCACTGTCAAACACTCTGAAATAAAAACACACTGACGCTGTATTATGATTCAGTGCAGCTGGCAATATCTGGCCCTGTCTCACTGTTTGTTTCCATGACTTGTTTTTAAGAGAGAGAGAGAGAGAGAGAGAGAGAGAGAGAGAGAGAGAGAGAGAGAGAGAGAGAGAGAGAGAGAGAGAGAGAGAGAGAGAGAGAGAGAGAGAGAGAGAGAGAGAGAGAGAGAGAGAGAGAGAGAGAGAGAGAGAGAGAGAGAGAGAGAGAGAGAGAGAGAGAGGAGACATGTTTAGAGAGAGAGAGCGAGGTTAAGAGAGTGACAGAGAGCAAGAGAGAAGGAAACAGGAGAGAGAGAGACAGGTTTAGAGGGAGAGAGACGGGTTTAAGGAGAGAGGGACAGTGATTCTTCATGATCTGAAGCACAGTCAACTCGTTTTATGTCCCATCGTACTTCAAGTTTCGACGTTAATTATTGAACAGCTCAAACTTTTCAGGCAAACAGAAACATAGACAAACAAACACACACTCAATCACATGAAAGCCGAGCATAAAGATAAATCAGAGGGTGTTGTTTGGTAAGTTACTAGTGTGTTTGTGCGTGTGCCTGCGTAGCTGTGTAAACGTGCGTGTGAGACATCTGGCCAGGGGTTCGGCAACATCCTTAACACGGCGGACTTCCGGTCTGACAACTGGTCCACTATGATCAGGAAGGATACTCCAGTGATTCGGCAGCTTTGACCCCCAGCTCAAAGGTTCCGGGTTTGATTCCCCACTGTGTCCACAGTCTACCTATCGGCGTCCCTGAGCAAGATGCCCTATCCCCCTACCTGCTCCTTGAAGAACAGTTCCGGCCTGAGTTATGAAACCATCGTAGCCGTTTCTCCTTGCTTCACTCCGATATCCATTCCCAATGTTTCAATTGTTAATTGTTCCCTCCGGGATTACCCTAACCCTACACGCACCGTGGAACACATGCTGTGCAACGGCAAGTTTACGCAACGCTGACGGCAAAGCCAGCGGTTGTTGTTTCCTCTCAAAGAGCCTCAGTGCGTCTGCTATTGATCAGCGGTCATTCGTCACAGGGTTTGGTTTGCAGGGTTGACGTGTTAATTTGCTGATCCGCAGTGTGAAGGGCTGATTTTCGTTCCAAGGCAACGCAGTCGTGAACCTGTTTTGGTTCCGCGTCGGGTTTTAGTGAGCGGACCAATCACGGCCCTCGCTGCTGCGCCGCCTCGACACAAGGTTAACATTTTTGGGAGGCGCACGTCAGGTCCTGACGCGAGGAGGGTCCGCAAGGACGTAGCGGTTCCGTAAACCCCCTTGCGCTGCGTCGAGGTGGAACCATAATCAGTCACCCTTAAGTGTTGAGTCTGATGGTCCTGATGCCCCCCCCCCCCCCCCTGCAGGAGAGCAGTACTGGGTGTTCCGGGAGGCTGACGTGTTGCCCGGATACCCCCAACCCCTCCGGTCGTACGGTCGGGGCCTTCCCGAGGACCGCATCGACACGGTGATCTGGTGGGAGCCCAACGAACACACCTACTTCTTCAAGGGAGACAGGTATGAAGAGAGACAGGCACGCGAGCAGCCAGACATGGGGGAGACTGGGACGCACGCAGACAGACAGAAAGGGGAGAGAGCCAGGGATGCATGCAGACGGACAGGAGAGAGTCGGGTACACACGCGGACTGGCATGCACGCAGACAGACAGGAAGAGAGACAGACAGACAGGAGAGAGACCGGTACGCACTGAGACTGGCACGCAGGCAGACAGACAGGAGAGAGACTGGTACGCACGCAGACTGGCACGAATGCAGATAGACAGGAGAGAGACTGGTATGCACATAGACTGGCACCCATGCAGACAGATAGGAGAGAGACAGACAAACAGGAGAGAGACAGGTACACACAGAGACTGGCATTCACGCGGACAGATAGGAAGAAAGACAGACACACAGGTGCACAGACAGCTAGGTAGCTGAGTATGGAGAGAGATGGGAAGACGACAGCGGATATCTAAGAACATTCCTGAAGCAAAAAAATCTAAAAAAAATCTAAATATATAAATCGTAAAACATGTCGGCCATTGTAGAAAATTTGCATTTTTCCGATGTTATATCCTCTAACCATTTCATTCTGCATCGTTTGCATCTGCGTCTGCGTCTGTGTTTGTGTGTGTGTGTGTGTGTGTGTGTGTGTGTGTGTGTGTGTGTGTGTGTGTGTGTGTGTGTGTGTGTGTGTGTGTGTGTGTGTGTGTGTGTGTGTGTGTGTGTGTGTGTGTGTGTGTGTGTGTGTGTGTAGATACTGGAGGTACCACGAGGAGACCAGGCAGACGGACAAGGACTTCCCCAAAGCGCTGAGCCGCTGGGGGAAGATCCCCTCCTCCCCACGGGGGGTCTTCCTCAGCGATGACGGAGGTGAGACACTCCCCCCACCAGGGCCAGACACACCCCCGATAAGGGCAAGACACCCATCCCCCCCATCAGGGCCAGAAGTTGAAGGTCCCGTGACATGCCACCAGGTGTGAGTGTGATTAGCCGTTACAAGCCGTTTTGAAAATCTGCCCCTTATGACATCACAAGTGGGTGTGTCCACCTAGATCTGTGCCGGATAGATGAGCAACGTTTGCTACAGTCCACTGGGTAGGCTGGTAGCCCGATCTACCCAGCATACACCTAGGTGGACACGCCCACTTGTGATGTCAGAAGAGGCAGATTAAAAAAAATAAAAATAACGGATTGTAAGGCTAATCACACTCACACCTGGTGGCATCTCATGGGACCTTTAAGAATCGAATGGGCCTCGAAACTGAAATGCCCATAAAAAAGGTCCAGAATTGTTTTTCACTGGATTCATTGAACATGGGTCTGTCGTGCAACATAGAAAAAAATAACCTACTTCCTATTATTTCATAAAATGGCCAAGGAAATTATAAACAATGTCCCGAGATACATTTCACAAGTATAACAAGAAATTCAAAATAGTTGTATTACACTTAGAATTCCAGCTAATTTCTGTAATGCAGCATGTGTGCACAGAACCACTTGTCGTGAGACGGACACAGGAGCTACAACTAATGTCAACAAGTAGGACGACGAGTTGAAGTAGCGGTTTCCAAAGAAACTCTCGGTAATTGTAACATTGATTTACTTCAAACTCTCCCCACTCATTCCTCCACCGGAGATGCCAACCTCTCTCTCTGCTCTTGAAGAAGGAGTGAAGTTCGGAGTCAGTCAAGGGAGGGAAAAGAGAGGGAGTGACAGAGAGAGCGAGGGAGAGAACATTGGCAGGAGGACTCGGTAGAAGTGAGAAGGTTCTGGAACCGCGCTGAGCTGTTTTCCTCTGGACCTGTTGCCCTCTCACCCACGCCGTACCCAGAGCTCCCTCAAAGCCCCGGTCCACCACGAAGGAGCTCAGGGAAGGAGGGTCTCCTTGGTATTCCATGTGTGGATGACGTGTGCTTCTGGCTGTAGGCGCTTGGACTCGTAAAGGTGTAAGTGCTTACAGGTGGGGCGTCTCTAGGGGGAGGCCTGTTTGAGTCAGCCAGTAAAACCTTGAGCCAGAGTCGGGAGCAACACAAACGGTCCGTCGAGAGAAGGAGAAACGGGTTTAACTACCTGAGAGGAGGAAAGATGAGGACCTTTTACTTTTGTTGGAGAAACGCAACGACAATCTTCAATGACAGAGTCGGTGAATCACCCGCGTACCGCAGTCTGACTGTCCAACTCGGTGACGTCACACTTTTTCCAACATTCCCATTTCAACGTGGCGTGCACCAACCTCAGAGCCACGTTACAGTTGCATAGTTTTCTAATTACGTTTTACTTCAATTTTATTTTGCAATGTATATTTTCGTGCATACTCGCATATGTTTCAAATGTTTGTTTATTTAGCTTGTTTAATTTCGATCCACTGTTTCTCATCATAATGTTTGCATCCCTGAGCAGACCACATGTGACGGTAACAATCCCCCCCCCACGAGGACTCTGTAATCAGTGGTATTTCCAGAGGTGTTTCCCCTTCTGCTCCTCCTCCCACTTACTCCCTCACACCCCCCTTGGGGTTGGCGCTAACTCAGGCGGTAGAGCGGGTCGGCTGGTAACCGCAAGGTTGTTAGTTCGGTCCCCGGAGTGTCGAGGTTGTCCCTGAGCGAGGCGCCTCACTCTGACTGCTCCCGACCAGCTGGCTGTCGCCTTGCAGGGTCGACTCCGCCGTCGGGGTGTTAATGTGTGCATGAACGGGTGAATGTCAGGCAATATCTCCCCGGAAAACGGATCCATTCAGACAAGCCTACTCCCTTTAAGACGGTTGCATTCGTGGGACTAGAATGAGCCCACTTTTTTCCTCTACACTGTTTCATTATGTTGTGGTTGTTTTGTTTTAGTATTTTTTTGCTTGATCTTATGAATAATAAATACATTTTATTTGTGGAGCACTTTACATTCAAAAATCTCAAAGTGCTAACGACTGATTTTGTAAGGTGACCTTTAGTGTCAAGAAAGGCGCCCATAATTAAAACGCATTATTATTATTATTATTGATATTGTGCAGCGCTTTGGATAAAAAGCTTAACATAAACACAGTCCGTGCTACCATTGACCATTCCTTTTGTCGCCCCCCCCCCCCAGCCCACACCTACTTCTACAAAGGCAGCAGCTACTGGCGCTTCGACAACCGCAAGGGGGCAGCGGATCCCGGCTACCCCCGCTCCGTCCTCCGGGACTTCATGGGCTGCCGGAACGCCCCGGACCCCCCGCCCGAGACGGAGACGGAGCGCACGCAACCGGCCGCGCCCCCGCCGCCACCGCCACCGCCCGGGGTCGACCCCCGCAGCCCCACCCGCCGCGACCGCGACAGAGACGCGACGGACGTCCCGGGCCGGGGCGGGGCGGGCGACGGGGGGCAGGAGGAGGAGGAGGAGGTGGTGGTGGAGAACGAGGTGGTGGTGATGGTGCCCGAGGACGGGTCGAAGGTCATGACGCTGGTGATGGTGGTGGTGCCGTTGGTGCTGGTGGTCTGCATCCTGGTGCTGGTGTACGCCATCCTGCGCTCGCTGCAGAAGAAGGAGACGCCCCGCGTGCTGGTGCACTGCAAGCGCTCGCTACAGGACTGGGTCTGAGACACACAGACGCACGCACACACACACACACACACACACACACTTATAGACGCGTATACACACATATACACACATTTGTAGATGCGCAAACACACACTATAGATGCAAACATATTGAACAATTAATGATGCGTACAGACACACACGCACATACTTTTGTACACCAACACACACACACACACACTTATAGAGACGTATGCACACATATAGACACATTTGTAGATGCGCAATCACACACACTTATAGACGCACACATAGAGAACAATTAATGATGCGTACTGACACACACACACTTATAGACACATATACACACATATACACATTTATAGATGTGCAAACACGCATACTATAGATGCAAACCTATTGAACATTTAATGATGCATACAGACACACACACACATACTTTTATGCACAAACACACACACACACACTTATCGACACGTATACACACGCATACACATTTGTAGATGCGCAAACACACACACACTTGTAGACGCACACATAGAGAACATTTAATGATGCGTACTGACACACACACTTATAGACACGCACGCACATACACATTTGTAGATGCGCAAACACACACACTTATAGACGCACACATATAGAACATTTAATGATGCGTGCAGACACACACTTTTATATACACACACACACACACACACACACACACACACACACACTTGGGTTTAGGGCTAACACGCCAGGTAGGCTTCACAGTGATGGAGCTCTTGCACACCCATGACAGGTACAGACACACACTCGCCACTCATGACCCCACCCATGCCCATAATATGAGCTGATAGGTAGGAACCAATGAGAAGTCTCTATTTGTTGCCTCTGGTGCCTCAACCAACCTTGAGACATTTGCACTTTTTATTTTTCTTATTCTGTTTATGATTTCCTTGTTTTAGTGTGTGTGTGTGTGTGCGTGTGCGTGTGTGTGTGAGGGAGGGAGGGAGCTGGAATGTGTAACAGCTGAGTCCGTTTTCTGGCCTCTATCTCCCACAGGGCTCACAACCACTGTCCTGTCTCTCACACAAACATCCACACAGCCACACGCAGACACACACACACACACACACACACACACACACACACACACACACACACACACACACTCACACTTTGACCAAACATTTATGCCTCTAATTTCTACATACAACGCTACATATACACACTCTGCAAGATCTGCAAGAACCGGCACACACTGCTATTGTTGCACGCAGACACGCAGGCACCAACCCCCCAACACACCAACACACCAACACACCAACACACCAACACACCAACACACCAACACACCAACACACCAACACACCAACACACCAACAGTCGTACTACACTTAGGACTGTTTTGCCCCCAGAATGCTACTAGTCACCACTAAGCCGTAGTGCTGGGCGACGGTGGACTGGTTTCTGTTCTACCGGTGGGCTGTTTGACGGCTCCCCGGGTTCGTGTGGGAACACGACTGCCGTTTGTGTTCACTGCGGAGGGCCCAAGAGGCGTCACAAGAAAGAGAGTCGAAATATGACGACCAGAAAGGGAAATGAGGGCGATAACCCTCCAGCCACACAACTCTGTTAGATCTGCTGCGCCGATGTGGAGACAGAGCTGCAGACAGACAGGGTGCAAGAGACAGAAAGAGAGACAGAGAGAGCGAGGGAGAGAGAGAGTCAGAGAGAGAGAGAGACAGAATGGCGCTGGTCTGGTTTGTATTAAAAACCACATGTTGCTGATTTACTTGCATCAGGCTGAAGAATGGAGGGGGCCTGGCGGGAAGGGGGGGGGGGGCTGGAGAAAGACCCAGCAGAGGGACGAATCCAACAGTTGGAGGGAGAGAGGGAGAGAGCTGGAGAGGGAGAGATGGAAATATATCCTGCCCGGATGAAGAAGGAATGTGTGTGTGTGTGTGTGTGTGTATTTGATAGGGACAACCTGGGGACAGCAGCCCCCCCCCCCCCCCCACCTCCTCTGAAGGAGTGAAGGAGAAAAAGGAGAGGGAGAGAGGAGGACAGGGCGAGGAGAGGGCAGTGCTGGCACTGTTCCCTGTGACCTAGTTTAGAGTTCTCCTGCAACTCTCTCTCTTCCTCCTTCCTTCCTTCCTTTCTCTCTCTCTCCTCTCTCCTTTTTTCCCTCACTCTCTTTTCCCTGTCTCTCCTTCTCTGTTCCGTCTTTCCTCCCTCTCTTATCTCTATCCTCTCCCTCATGTCCCACTCCCCTCTCTTTATCTCTCCTCTGTATCTTCTTTATCCAATCTTCTCTCATCTTGCTTCTCTCTTCCCTTTCTCTCCCCTCTCTTCTCTCTCTCCCCTCTCCTCGCTCTCTCTCTTACCCTTTTTCTCTTTCTTCTCTCTTCTCTCCCCTCTCTTCTCTCTCTCTCTCCCCCTCTCCTCGCTCTCTCTCTTCCCCTCTCTTCTCTCTCCCCCTCTCCTCTCTCTCTCCTCTCTCTCCCCCTCTCCTCGCTCTCTCTCTTCCCCTCTCTTCTCTCTTCTCTCCCCTCTCTTCTCTCTCTCTCTCCCCCTCTCCTTGCTCTCTCTCTTCCCCTCTCTTCTCTCTCCCCCTCTCTTCTCTCTCTCTCCTCTCTCTCCCCCTCTCCTCTCCCTCTCCTCTCTCTTCTCTCTCCCTCCCCTATCTTCCTCCTCCTCTATCTTCTGTTTGTTGTCGTTTAGGAGCACTGTTGGAGAACATTTCCCATGGGTACCACTCCTCCCGCCTCCTCCGTCATTATCTTCATACACACACACACACACACACACACACACACACACACACACACACAGAAACATACACACACGCAGACACACACATCACCACAAACTTCTCCTAGCTTCCCTGTTGTTATGTCCATTGTTTGATCTTTCTAGATCCTACTAGATGACTCTGTTGTGTTGCTCTTTTGGACTTCCTGTAGACGACTCACTCCTCAGTATTATGTCTTTGCCCATCTGAAACATAACATACTGAAATAACACAACATACTGAAGTATAAGAGACAACACAAACACATACGCACACACACATACACACACGTATATGCACACAGACACACACACACACACACACACATACATACCTACATCCATACCCACACATTATCAAACCAAGTATAACCTAGTTCATTGGGTTAAGATACATTTGCATTAAGCCACTATTTTTATGATACAATGATATCGTACAGTACCTTCATGACATGTTACCTTCATGTAGCATAGCCTTGAAGTAATGTATGACATATTGTATGACATGATATATTTTGTGTTTTTTTTAAAAGCCCTATTTTGAGGATTTCTTCTGTTAGAGTTTTACAGCATATTTCATCATAATGAAATTAGAAAACACAATTGTTCATCACCATTTGTTGACATGTATAGTTTACAGCCCTAGTTTGCATAATAATAATGATGGTAACGATAATGATTTCATGTGCCTTAGCCGTCCTCTGTGAATACTGGACGACAAGTTCAGAGGACAATGTTTTCTCTGAGAATTGTGGATAATAATTTAGGATAAGTTTTTGCTTCCATTTGTGTGCATCTGTTTTGTAAATTTTTTCAGTGTTAATGCTCATTAGATGCAGAATCGCAGTATATTATTGTGAAAAGAAATGATGATCCATGCAGGGCATGTTCTGTGTAACCTCGACACTGCTTTATAGAGGGAACAAGAATTTCACAATAAAAGCACAAAAGCAAACCGCTTGCTGTTTTCCACTGCTCTTTATTAACACGTGTTTCTGTAATAATGCAGCTCAAACATTGAGGCACACAGGCAATACAATTTAAGGCAAAATGTAATGGTAGTGCTTTGAGGTGCTTCCGGAGGCCTTTGTCCACTAGGTAGAGCCATTGTCTTCATTAAAAGGTCAAAACATAAGAACAAATGTGTGTTATAATGCTTAAAAAGAGAAAACGCTTTATCCAAAATGCTGCTACGTTCACTAATATATGTGTTTATGAGTTCATGAGTTGGCTGATGTGTGCTCAGGTGGAGATAATCTGAACAATGGTATAATGAGTTCATAACTTGAATATTGTAGGCTTATCCAGACACAAATTTTTCCGTTGGTTGTTTTAGTCAAGGTAAATATAAGGGAGGGTATTTTGGGGAGTATATTTAGAGTAAACATTCAATGTGTATTTTTTTACTTATTGATGATACAGCCGGCTATATGCAGGTAGCACTCAGAGCTTGGTTTTGCTGCACTACTGAGTTTAGCGATGGCTACCTTCGGCTACGTGTTGGGCAAGCAGGGAAGGCTGGTGGTCATTGGGTAAGGTCTGTAGGGTCTATATAAGCTGGAGCTCAGTGTGTCTTTGCCCGGGGTAGGGGTTGCCTGTGTAGGATGGTGAGCCTAGGGTCGGTCTGCGGCCAGCTCTGCTCCAGATTATCTCCCACTGAGCTCATAATGAGATCATGGAGGAGGCCCTCGTCCTCCTTTCTCTTCATTACTCGAAATTTGCCTCACACGCACACACGCACAAATACACTCACAGACACACGCACACAAGTACACCAGAAAACACACATTGGCACGGACACACAAACACAGACACAACCTTGCGTCTAAGGTTACTATATGGTAAGATAAATGAACTGACTGCTGACCTGTCCGTCTGTCTACCTGGCTGTAGGCCTACTTTTTAACACTTTAATCCACTGTGACTTCATGGATACATATGTCATTAAAGGGACTATGTGTAGGATTTGTACATTGCTTTTAATCGCTTTTAATTCCATTTATTTCACTCTCTCTCTCTCTCTCTCTCTCTCTCTCCCTCTCTCCTCAGTCACATCCTATGTCTCTCGTCCTTTTCCCTCGGTTATCTTTACTATCCGGGTCGCTCCTGGATCACAGGTAATCACTGGCACCGTGATTACGTCATCACACACATTCCATCCTCCCCTTGATCCCTATCTCCTTATTTCACCTCCTCTTTTCCCCCCTCCTATCTTCCTTCCTTTATCTCTCTTCACAATCGCTTTCTCTCCTCTTCACCATCTCTCTTTCTCTATGTCTCTCTTTTCTTCCCCATCGCTCTCTCTTTCTCACTTTCCCCATCTCTCTCTCTCCTACACCATCTCTCTCTCTCTCTCTCTCTCTCTCTCGCTCTCTCTCTCTCTCTTTCTTCTTCCCCCTATCTCTCTCTGCTTCATCATCGCTCACTCTCTTTCTCTCTCTTCTTCCTCATCTCTCTCTCCTTCACCATTTCTCTCTCTCTCTCTCTCCCTCTCTCTCTTTCTTTCACTTCTTCCCCATCTCTCTCTATATCTTTCTTCTTCCCCATCTCTCTCTCTCTCTCTCTCTCTCCCTCTCTCTCTTTCTTTCTCTTCTTCCCCATCTCTCTCCTTCACATCTCTCTCCCTCCACTCTCAAATAATTTGATTTGCACCGTTGCTGTCCCACAACGAGAGTCTTCGTACGTTCATGCATAGTATAGTATGTATAATGTACATGAAGTATAATGAAACCTTTAATCTCAACAAAACAAACCGATCTAGATCTGTTATTATTTTTCGACTGTCCAGCCAACCACTGTACTCCTAAAGCATCTGTTTTCAATATAATCGGTCAAAATGACTTCATGGGTCCGTGTAGAAGCGCTCTATTGCTATCGATTATTATCGTTGCAGGCACGCACTGGCTAAATGCAAACGTCATTGGTAACAGATGTTTTAGTGTAGCCAGGGGAGGCTACGTTGGGTTGATCACCCAGGCCACTTTTGTCCTTAAAGGGCCCATGTTATACCAACAGGTGTGTCTAATTAGCCATTACAAGCCGTTTTGAAAATCGGCCTCTTCTGACATCACAAGTGGGCGTGTCCAACTAGATGTATGACAGATAGATAGAGCAACGTTCCACTCGGTAGGCTGATTGATTTATCTATCCAGCACACATCTAGGTGGACACGCCCACTTGTGATGTCAGAAGTGGCAGATTTTCCAAACGGCTTGTTATGGCTAATCACACTCACGTCAGTTGGTATAATATGGGACCTTTAGAGGCTTCTTTGTCCCTTGAGGCGGCGTTGTCTAAGGTGGGTCTGTGTTGGCCTTTAAGACAGTTGTACCTAGAGTCTGTCTTTGTGAACAGATGAGCTGACCCGGGCCCTCGCTAGCCAATGAGAGACAAGCACTGAGGATGAAGGGGTAAGGAGGATAGAAGAGGCCAACCAGAGTGTGAGACAAGGCACATTCATCTGTACCGCACCCTTCAAACACTTAGGCCAGTCAGAGGGCTTTACATCAGCAGGAAACACATTTCAAATACGTTTCAAGGACAGTCACTCTCAATAAAAGACAATCATTTCCAGTAGTAATAAAGCGCATGTTGAAGCAGCAGTTAGCCTCAGACAAGGCTAACTGGCCACTACTTCCTTTGTGCTAATCTGCTGCTAACTGGGGCATGCTTGTCCCTGGTCCTCCAGGTGAAGACCAGATAATCCCATTAACCGATATAGTATCACACCAAGGCCACCAGAACCCGCTGGAACTACGTCGTGTCAGGACTGGATATGTACGCTCCGGACCGCCAGAATATCCTCTAAACACACAGACAGACAGGTGAGTCACAGACAGAATCTCCTCCAAACACACAGACAGACAGAGGTGAGACAGATTGAAGATGTTTTTCCAGTTGTAGCTAATGCTAGTTTATGTTTGTTTAGTTTGTTTGTTTGATCGACACAGTCTGGATGGAACTCGTGCGCGGTTATCCAGGGTCTAACACATTCAAGAGACGCCATGTTTGCATGTCTTTTTGAGACAATGTTATGCTTCAGATCTTTGTTGCTGTTCCCTAGAAATCGCCAGAGAGTAGGACATTCTGAAATATTGATTTGTGTGCCCTCCCAAAAGTAACTCACAGAGTGATTGATCCTCACTGATCGGCTGGACAGCAGTCTTGGACAGTATATGTAGGTTAAGTGTCGGGTGGTATACCATTTAATCCAATACCACACACTAAGGATTAGGACAGAGAAAGACAAGCTTAATCTCTGCTGTCAGGAGTCACACTGGAGTCGCACCATTAGAGCACTCGTATGGTTTCTAGCCATGTCCCCACAGAGCTCCTAACTGATGCTGTTCATGAAACAAGATGTTCTTTATTCATGAAAATGGGGGTTTAACAACAGAAGTACAGGACAGTAAAATGAACAACAACAAATTTCTAAATAACAATATGCAAAGAACTACAAAAATATATATGAACGAATGAATGAATGAATGAATAGTTAAGACAATGAGTCGTAAAAATAAAATAGAAACGCAGACTGTAAATGTGGACGTGATGGAGCACCCTGTTTTCTGTCCTTCAGGCCTGTGATTAGGATCAGTTTGATTCACGCCCATTCTGTTTTCTGCTTTGTTAGCCTGTAAGCTAATGGCTCCTTGCAGAGGTTTTGAAGTCCGCTGTTCATCATGTCTTTGTCCTTGGTGGGGCATTTTAGAGGCTGGCTCAGATAGAATAGAACGCTAGATAGATACACATTTTATCAATATATTGCTCCGTATCCTATCTATACGTGTCTATTCTCTCTATGTCTGTCTATTATAGGTATAGCTGATATGTAGCTATCTTTCGTTTTCTATATGTTCTATCCATGTCTCTCCATTCTTTCTATTATGTATATATATATATATATATATATATATATATACTCAAGAGACTAAGGCCCAATAGGTGCTTAAAGCAGGGGCTGCTCAGCGGGGCCTGTTGGCCCCTGTGAGGGCCCATTATCTCCTGTCATCAGTCAGTGAGGGCGGATTACCATTAACATGATAATCACACAACCTCCAGCAGCTCTCAAAGACCCACTGTTTGTCTGTGTGTGCGTGTGCGTGTGTGTGTGTGTGTGTGTGTGTAATTGCGCCCTTGTGTTTGTTTGTGCATGTGTGTGTGTGTGTTTGCGTAATTGTGCCCTTACGTGTACGTGTGTGTGTGTGCGCTTGCGCCGTGCCTGCGCTTGTGTGTGCACGTGCTCCCGTGTTTGTGTGTGTTTGTGTGTGTGCATGCACCCTTGCATGTGTGTTGTGTGAGTCTGTGTGTGTGAGCTTGCTTGTATCTGCGTATGTCTATGTGTGTGTGTGTGTTCGTCTATGTGTGTGTATGTGTTTCTTTGTGTGTGTGTGTGTGTGTGTGTGTGTCTGTGTGTGTGTGTGTGTGTGTGTGTCTGTGTGTGTGTGTGTGTGTGTGTGTGTCTAGGATGTTCAACTGGGTGGTAAGAGTGGTGCCCAAGCCCCCTGATGCCCAAGAGACCCAGGCAGAAGAAGCCCCCAAGACCCCCGCCCCAGTAAGACGAGACATGACTCGATGATGGGTGGATGGGTGAACAGGCGGACGTGAATGGGTGAACGGGTGAACGGGTGAACGGGTGAATGGGTGAACGGGTGAACGGGTGAACGGGTGAACGGGTGAATGGGTGAATGGGTGAACGGGTGAACGGGTGAACGGGTGAATGCAGTCAATGTGTACGGGTCAGCGATATCAGTAGACGACAGCAGTGCACTGTATTGTACTCCCACAAATCAAACTCTAGATTCCTCGTTAAGTCTGAGGGGTGTTTCACCTTCTTTGGCATTACACCTGTATCCAAGATCGTGTTTTTGCAGCACCTCGGGGAACTGTAAGCGCAAACACATACTCGGCCAGCACTAGTAAATTGTAAGAAAAGTAGTCTGTTTAGGTTTCAAATCAACATTATGTAGATTGGCCACTGTGGAAATACACTTAAAATCCCCTTCTGGACACTTCATCCACCCGCTGAATGAAGTTCTCTTCTGGGAATATCTCCCTAAATAAACGGGAATGAAGCGTTACTCCGCCTTTTGCCGAGTTTTGGTTTCCGGTCAGAACTCACGCCCGAATTTCTGCATAAACAAACTAGGACAGCTAGATCCCAGATAAACTGTATATAGTAATACCTACAGTGCACTTTTGTATGGTAATGTCTGTAATTATGCGTTAACAGTGTATCTCTCTCTCTCTCTCTCTCTCTCTCTCTCTCTCTCTCTCTCTCTCTCTCTCTCTCTCTCTCTCTCTCTCTCTCTCTCTCTATCTCTCTCGCTCTCTCTCTCTCTCTCTCTCTCTCTCTCTCTCTCTCTCTCTCTCTCTCTCTCTCTCTCTCTCCCTTTCTCCCTTTCTCTCTCTCTCTCGTCTCCTTAGCAACCCAAAGTTAGGGAAGGTAAGCCTTCTTTCTCTCTATCAAATATCAACATGTGTGCATTACATTAGTTATGTGTTAACATGCCATGTAAATGATAAATTGATAAGAATGAACATCAACAATACATATATTGTATATTTAAATAAAATAAATGATTACTTAATTGATACAATTATTGTATATCGAAATGAATTCTAATATATTTGTATACACGTATCCTTATCCAGTTAAGAGCCCACCAATCAAGCCTCAACTAACAGAAGACCAGCTTTCTGAGGACAGGTGTGTGTGTGTGTGTGTGTGTGTGTGTGTGTGTGTGTGTGTGTGTGTGTGTGTGTGTGTGTGTGTGTGTGTGTGTGTGTGTGTGTGTGTTTCTGTGTGTGTGTGTGTGTGTGTGTGTGTGTGTGTGTGTGTGTGTGTGTGTGTGTGTGTGTGTGTGTGTGTGTGTGTGTGTGTGTGTGTAACCAGGGTCAGAGTCGGTTGCAGGGATGGTGTGTGTATAAGTGTGTGTTTATGTGTGTAGCTAGGGTCAGATTGGGATGCCTGGCTTGTGTGTGTTCGGTATATATGTTCTGTATATCTATATGTGTGTGTGTGTGTGTGTGTGTGTGTGTGTGTGTGTGTGTGTGTGTGTGTGTGTGTGTGTGTGTGTATGTGTGTGTGTGTGTGTGTGTGTGTGTGTGTGTGTGTGTGTGTGTGTTTGTGTGTCTATCTGTCTATGTGTGTCTATGTGTGTGTGTAGTCAGGGTCAGAGCGGGGTTGTGTATATCTAACTGTGTGTGTGTATGTGTGTGTGTAGTCAGGGTCAGAGCGGGGTTGTGTATATCTAACTGTGTGTGTCTATGTGTGTGTGTAGTCAGGGTCAGAGCGGGGTTGTGTATATCTAACTGTGTGTGTCTATGTGTGTGTGTAGTCAGGGTCAGAGCGGGGTTGTGTATATCTAACTGTGTGTGTCTATGTGTGTGTGTAGTCAGGGTCAGAGCGGGGTTGTGTATATCTAACTGTGTGTGTCTATGTGTGTGTGTAGTCAGGGTCAGAGCGGGGTTGTGTATATCTAACTGTGTGTGTCTATGTGTGTGTGTAGTCAGGGTCAGAGCGGGGTTGTGTATATCTAACTGTGTGTGTCTATGTGTGTGTGTAGTCAGGGTCAGAGCGGGGTCCTGGGCTGGCTGTCCAACGGCTTCTCCAGTGCTCTCCCCAAACCCAGCGGAACCCCCGGACTCAGGAGGGCCAACTCTGACGCCCGGGTGGGTGGACCGCTCTCTCCCTACTACTGTCATACTATCACTATCCTTACTACTATCACTACTACTATCACTACTACTATCACTACTACTGTCACTACTACTATCACTACTACTGTCACTACTACTATCACTACTACTATCACTACTACTATCACTACTACTGTCATTACTACTATCACTACTACTATCACTACTACTATCACTACTACTATCACTACTACTATCACTACTACTACTATCACTACTACTACCATTACTACTATCACTACTACTATACTGCTATCACTACTACTGTC